>NW_028233998.1:100000-172500 GCF_037954325.1 Fistularia commersonii
CCCTGGTACTCCCTGTCCGCGACCCCCCCCCCCCCCACCTAAACAAATTCACACTCACACACACGCACACACACACACGCACAGACACACACACACGCACACACACACACACACACACACAAACACACCTTAACTCATCATAGCTGTGCTAATAGCATTAGCCGAAACGCATCCACAACCAAACTGTTGCGTTTAAGTTCGCAGCTTCTTCGTTTTCCATGTTTCGGAAGGAATTCACAAGTTTGCCTTGTTTGAATCGTCTTTCATTTTCTTCTTCACAGCTCCGGGAATCAACATCGGTTAGCCATGGGACATGTACAGTACAGAGTGAGGGAAAAATTCCTGCCAGCACCGCTATACCAAAAAAAAAACACTGACGTAGAAGTTAACGTCAAGTTAGCTGAACAGTCGCGAAAAACTAAAACAAGTCCCAAACCTTGTCATAAAGTGCCATGCATTTCCTGAGAGTAGATACAAATACAACATATGTATACTAGAATGTAAACTCAAATAAAACTAATGAGATCACCTATCTCAACACCCCCTCTTGATCTCAACATCCAAAAAAAATCTTTGGACATTTGAATTTCCAAAGAACCACTTTTTGAATTGTTCTATTTTTACCTTTGTCATGAGTTTTGTCGAGATGTCTGCCAACATGTCCTCTGATGGACAATAGATAAGATTTATTTTACCCTCACTGAGTGCTTCACGAATGAAATTATATTTTACATCAATGTGTTTTGACCTTTGTCTGTTTACAGGATTCTTACTCAGTGCGATGGCCCCCTGATTGTCTCCGTAGATTGTTGTGCAACTGTACATTTTGTTGTCCATACCGTTTAACAGTTGAGACAGATGCATGTTTTCTTGTGCGGTGGTGGCTCGGCTGATGTATTCAGCCTCACATGTTGACAGGGCCACTGTGGGCTGTTTCCTTGACTTCCATGCAATGGCTGGGCCTTGTTTTGTTAAACTGAAACAGTAGCCTGTAGCGCTACGTCTGTCTTCGACAGACCATGCCCAGTCTGAATCACTGTAAGCTATCAGGTTCAAATCCTCCTTATTTTTCTTGAAACTTAGTTCATAATCAGCTGTCCCCTTCAAATACCTCAGGACATGTTTTGCAGCTACTAAGTTTTTTACTTTTGCCATTGCCAGATTCTGTGATCGTTTGCTCACTATCCAGCTGATATCAGGTCTGGTGCAAGTCATGGCATAAAAAAGACTGCCTACAATCTCACGATATTCTTTGGGGTCGACAGGTTCACTTTGCTCATTTTCATCAGCTACAGGGATGCCCTCTAATTTTTGCTCACTTGGAGTAGATCTTGCTTTACATTCTGACATTCCAAATCTCTCTAGCATTTTTAGGATGTACTTTGTCTGGTTCATTTTGATTTCATCCCCCTTTTGTTCAAATTGTATGCCCAAAAAATATGATAGTTTCCCCAGGTCTTTCATGTTACACTTGAATGTCATGTTCTGTTTAAATGTGCTGAGTGCATCATTGCTGCTTGCTGCAATAATTAAATCTTCTTCTTCTTCTTTCGGCTTTTCCCGTCAGGGGTCGCCACAGCGAGTCAACCTTCTCCATCTAACCCTATTCTCTGTATCTTCCTCTCTCACACCAGCTATCTTCATATCCTCTCTCACTACGTCCATAAATCTTCTCTTTGGTCTTCCTCGAGACCTATTGCCTGGCAGCTCCATTTCCAGCATCCGTCTACCAATATATTCACTATCTCTTCTCTGTACATGACCGAACCATCTCAGTCTGGCTTCTCTGACCTTCTCTCCAAAACATCAAACATGTGCCGTCCCTCTGATAGACTCATTCCTGATCCTATCCATCCTGGTCACTCCCAAAGAGAACCTCAACATCTTCATCTCTGCAACCTCTAGTTCTGTCTGCTGTCTTTTGGTCATTGGAACAGTTTCTAGTCCATACATCATCGCTGGTCTCACCACTGTCTTGTACACCTTTCCTTTTATTCTGGCAAATAGTCTTCTATCACATAGTACCCCTGACACTTTTCTCCACCCATTCCAACCTGCTTGGACCCGTCTCTTCACCTCTTTTACGCACTCTCCGTTGCTCTGGACTGTTGACCCTAAGTACCTGATATCCTCCAGCTTCTTGATCTCCACTCCCTGTAGCCTCACCGCTCCACCCGAGTTCCTCTCGTTCACACACATATATTCTGTCTTGCTGCGACTAACTTTCATTCCTCTCCTTTCCAGAGCATACCTCCACCTCTCTAGATTTTCCTCTACCTGTTGTCTGCTCTCACTACAGATCACAATGTCATCCGCAAACATCATGGTCCATGGGGATTCCTGTCTAACCTCATCTCTCAGCCTATCCATTACCATTGCGAACAAGAAGGGGCTCAGAGCTGATCCCTGATGGAGTCCCACCTCCACCTTGAACTTCTCGGTTACCCCTACAGCACACCGTACCAGTGTCTCACAGCTGGCATACATGTCCTGCACCAGTCTAACATACTTCTCTGCCACTCCAGACTTCCTCATACAATACCAGAGCTCCTCTCTTGGCACCCTGTCATATGCTTTTTCTAGGTCTACGAAAACGCAATGCAGCTCCCTCTGGCCTTCTCTGTACTTTTCTATTGGCATTCTCAACGCAAATACTGCATCTGTAGTACTCTTCCTAGGCATGAAGCCATACTGCTGTTCACAAATGCTGACTTCTGCTCTCAGTCTAGTTTCCACTACTCTTTCCCATAACTTCATTGTATGGCTCATCAACTTTATCCCTCTGTAGTTGCCACAATTCTGCACATCCCCTTTATTCTTAAAAATAGGCACCATCACACTTTGTCTCCATTCTTCAGGCATCTCCTCACTCTCTAAGATCCTGTTGAATAATCTAGTCAGAAAATCTACCGCTGCCTCTCCTAGACACTTCCACACCTCCACAGGTATATCATCAGGACCAACTGCTTTTCCACTCTTCATCCTCTTCAATGCCTTCCTCACTTCACTTTTACTCATTTTTGCTACTTTGTGGTCTACAATAATCACCTCTTCTACCCTTGCCTCTCTTTCATTTTCCACATTCATCAGCTCTTCAAAGTACTCTTTCCATCTTCCTGTCTCTCTTCTAGCATCCGTCAATACATTTCTCTCTCTGTCCTTTATCACCCGGACCTGCTGTACATCCTTTCCATCTTTATCTCTCTGTTTCGCCAACCTGTATAGATCATTTTCAGCCTCCTTACTATCCAACCGAGCATACAAGTCATCATAAGCCCTTTGTTTTGCCTTTGCTCCCTCTATCTTTACCTTTCGCCGCATCTCCCTGAACTCCTGTCTGTTCTCTTCAGTCCTCTCAGTATCCCACTTCTTCTTCGCGAACCATTTTCTCTGTATACACTCCTGCACTTCCTCATTCCACCACCAAGTCTCCTTATCTACTTTCCTACCAGATGACACACCAAGTACTCTTCTACCTGTCTCCCTGATAACACTAGCTGTTGTTGTCCAATCATCTGGAAGCTCTCCCTGACAACCCAGACCCTTTCTCAACTCCTCCCTGAAAACCATGCAACACTCTGCTGCAATAATTAAATCATCTACCCAAAGCAAACCTTCTCCACGGCTCTAAACTCGTTCGTCGCCGCTACTTGTGGAACACCGGATGGCTTTCTCCCTCCGCTTCGTTATATTTTATGTCCGCTAGATGGCGGCATCCGACTGTGCACAGCGCTTGGAGCTCCACCAGGCGATATGGCCGCTGTGTATGAGAGGAATAAACGAGTGGGGCCGTGAGTGCAATAAATCCCCCTCCACGTCTTACATGGATGTTATCACCCTGTTACTGTATTTTAACGATACCGCTGTTTTTTCGACCTCAATGTTAAGCCGATTTTTAAACATTAAAAAAACAGATTGCTCGATTCAGTGACACCGAGGCCGTGAGTGGAGGACTTATGGAGTCGACTCCTCCGCTTATTCATTTGTGCATGTCTGGTGCTCCCGGAGCTTCACGCCGACGTCACGGGGATCCGTGTCCGAAGAAGGTGCACCTTGGCCGGTCTGCGGGGTCCTGTTGACCGGAAGCTGAGACTGGCCCTTCGAAATAACACGGAAAATAATTGAGAGCATATTTCTCAGTTGACAACGCCCCCACTTGCTCTCATATTATTGGTATCTTTGCCCATTTACATCAAAATAAAATACTCATGACCCAAACAACAACTTTGAAAAATTCAACAACTTAAACTGCGATGCAGGCTTTGTCATAACATCTGCCGGCATCTCTTGTGTTGGACAATACTGTAGGGCTACCTTTCCACATATTTTCTTTGTGACATCTTAACACACTCTTCTGACTGACATATTTTCTGGGTATTGATTTTGATCACTTTGGCCAAGTCCTTCATTTTAAATCTAGCTGTAAGCATGATTTTCACCTCTTTCATTACTTCCTCATCACTCGCAGCTATGATTAAATCATCTGCCCATATTATGATGATGACCTTGTCATTTTGGTTTTCTTTGACATAGACACAATGATCTGCTTCATTCTGAATAAAGTCATTGTCAATCAAGTAAGAATGGAGCATCAGATTCCAATGACGACCTGCCTGTTTAAGGCCGTATAGTGACTTTTCAAGTTTACGCACCATCTTCTGTTTTTTTACTTGTTACTTCATACCCTTCTGGTTGTTCTACACAGAGCTCACAATCTATGGGTGCATGAAGATAGGCTGTCTTTACATCCATTTGGTGTAGTAACAATTTTTCCTGAACTGATTTCTGCATAAACACCCTCACACTTGTCATATTTGCTGTTGGAGAAAATGTTTCCTCAAAATCCGTGCCATACTTTTGACTGTAGCCCTTAGCAAAATAACGAGCTTTATATTTGTTTGTGCCATCTTCATTTCTATTTAGCGCATACGCCCAGCCCCCCCCAACCCCCACCCCCACCCCCCCGCCACTGCACACTTGCCTTGGGGTAGCTGTGTTAGGGTAAAAGTGTTGTTCTCTCTCAATGACTCCATCTCTTCGTCCATAGATTTCATCCACTTGTCAGCATTGAGGGAACTCCTTGCCTCTTTTTATGTCTGTGGGACACCACACGCCAGTCTATAACAGTAGTCAATGTTAGTGAACACTTGGTCATCGTCAATAGCACTAATCACATAACCATTAAAGTAACTGGGCTTCTTTTTGGTTCTAGTTGATCGACTCACATTGTCTGCACTGCTTGGCTGTGTCACACGGTCAGATACAGGGTTGCCCATTTCCAAGGTGTACAAAGGTGTACAAGACAGTGTTGAGCCCAGCGATGATATATGCACTAGAAACTGTTACAATGACTGAAAGACAGCAGGCAGAACTAGAGGTTGCAGATATGAGGATGTTGAGGTTCTCTTTGGGAGTGACCAGGATGGATAGGATCAGGAATGAGTCTATCAGAGGAACAGCACATGTTCGATGTTTTGGAGAGAAGGTCAGAGAAGCCAGACCGAGATGGTTCGGTCATGTACAGAGGAGGGATAGAGAATATATTGGTAGACGGATGCTGGAATTGGAGCTGCAAGGCAAGAGGCCTCGAGGAAGACCAAAGAGAGGATTTATGGACGTGGTGAGAGAGGAGATGAAGGCAGTTGGTGTGAGAGAGGAGGATACGGAGAATAGGGTTAGATGGAGAAAGTTGACTCGCTGTGGCCACACCTGACAGGAAAAGACAAGAAGAAGAAGAAGAAGAAGAAGAAGAAGAAGAAGAAGAAGAAGAAGAAGAAGAAGAAGAAGAAGAAGAAGAAGAAGAAGAAGAAGAAGAAGAAGAAGAAGGAGAAAAAGAAGAAGAAGAAGAAGAAGAAGAAGAAGAAGAAGAAGAAGAAGAAGAAGAAGAAGAAGAAGTAAGAAAGAGAGGGTGGGGGGGAAGCAAACCTTCTTCACGGCTCTAAGCTCGTTCGTCGCCGCTACTTGGGGAACACTGGATGGCTTTCTCCCTCCACTTCGTTACATTTTATGGCCGCTAGATGGCGGCATCCGACTGTGCACAGCGCTTGAAGCCCCACCAGGTGATCTGGCAGCTGTGTATGAGAGGAATAAACGAGTGGGGCCGTGAGTGCAATAAATCCCCCTCCACTTCTTACATGGATGTTATCACCCTGTTACTGTATTTTAACGATACCGCTGTGTTTTCCACCTCAATGTTAAGCCGATTTTTAAACATTAAAAACCAAATTGCTCGATTCAGTGACACCGAGGCCGTGAGTGGAGGACTTATGGAGTCGACTCCTCCGCTTATTCATACGTGCATGTCTGGTGCTCCCGGAGCTTCACGCCGACGTCACGGGGATCCGTGTCCGAAGAAGGTGCACCTTGGCCGGTCTGCGGGGTCCTGTTGACCGGAAGCTGAGACTGGCCCTTCGAAATAACACGGAAAATAATTGAGAGCATATTTCTCAGTTGACAACGCCCCCCCTTGCTCTCATATTATTGGTATCTTTGCCCATTTACATCAAAATAAAATACTCATGACCCAAACAACAACTTTGAAAAATTCAACAACTTAAACTGCGATGCAGGCTTTGTCATAACATCTGCCGGCATCTCTTGTGTTGGACAATAGTGTAGGGCTACCTTTCCACATATTTTCTTTGTGACATCTTAACACACTCTTCTGACTGACATATTTTCTGGGTATTGATTTTGATCACTTTGGCCAAGTCCTTCATTTTAAATCTAGCTGTAAGCATGATTTTCACCTCTTTCATTACTTCCTCATCACTCGCAGCTATGATTAAATCATCTACCCATATTATGATGATGACTTTGTCATTTTGGTTTTCTTTGACATAGACACAATGATCTGCTTCATTCTGAATAAAGTCGTTGTCAATCAAGTAAGAACGGAGCATCAGATTCCAATGACGACCTGCCTGTTTAAGGCCGTATAGTCACTTTTCAAGTTTACGCACCAGCTTCTGTTTTGTATTTGTTACTTCATACCCTTCTGGTTGTTCTACACAGAGCTCACAATCTATGGGTGCATGAAGATAGGCTGTCTTTACATCCATTTGGTGTAGTAACAAATTTTCCTGAACTGATTTCTGCATAAACACCCTCACACTTGTCATATTTGCTGTTGGAGAAAATGTTTCCTCAAAATCCGTCCCATACTTTTGACTGTAGCCCTTAGCAAAATAATGAGCTTTATATTTGTTTGTGCCATCTTCATTTCTATTTAGCGCATACGCCCCCCCCCCCCCCCCCCCACTGCACACTTGCCTTGGGGTAGCTGTGTTAGGGTAAAAGTGTTGTTCTCTCTCAATGACTCCATCTCTTCGTCCATAGATTTCATCCACTTGTCAGCATTGAGGGAACTCCTTGCCTCTTTTTATGTCTGTGGGACACCACACGCCAGTCTATAACAGTAGTCAATGTTAGTGAACACTTGGTCATCGTCAATAGCACTAATCACATAACCATTAAAGTAACTGGGCTTCTTTTTGGTTCTAGTTGATCGACTCACATTGTCTGCACTGCTTGGCTGTGTCACACGGTCAGATACAGGGTTGCCCATTTCCAAGGTGTACAAAGGTGTACAAGACAGTGTTGAGCCCAGCGATGATATATGAGCTAGAAACTGTTACAATGACCGAAAGATAGCAGGCAGAACTAGAGGTTGCAGATATGAGGATGTTGAGGTTCTCTTTGGGAGTGACCAGGATGGATAGGATCAGGAATGAGTCTATCAGAGGAACAGCACATGTTCGATGTTTTGGAGAGAAGGTCAGAGAAGCCAGACCGAGATGGTTCGGTCATGTACAGAGGAGGGATAGAGAATATATTGGTAGACGGATGCTGGAATTGGAGCTGCAAGGCAAGAGGCCTCGAGGAAGACCAAAGAGAGGATTTATGGACGTGGTGAGAGAGGAGATGAAGGCAGTTGGTGTGAGAGAGGAGGATACGGAGAATAGGGTTAGATGGAGAAAGTTGACTCGCTGTGGCCACACCTGACAGGAAAAGACAAAAGAAGAAGAAGAAGAAGAAGAAGAAGAAGAAGAAGAAGAAGAAGAAGAAGAAGAAGAAGAAGAAGAAGAAGAAGAAGAAGAAGAAGAAGAAGAAGAAGAAGGAGAAAAAGAAGAAGAAGAAGAAGAAGAAGAAGAAGAATAAGAAGAAGAAGAAGAAGAAGAAGAAGAAGTAAGAAAGAGAGGGTGGGGGGGAAGCAAACCTTCTTCACGGCTCTAAGCTCGTTCGTCGCCGCTACTTGGGGAACACTGGATGGCTTTCTCCCTCCACTTCGTTACATTTTATGGCCGCTAGATGGCGGCATCCGACTGTGCACAGCGCTTGAAGCCCCACCAGGTGATCTGGCAGCTGTGTATGAGAGGAATAAACGAGTGGGGCCGTGAGTGCAATAAATCCCCCTCCACTTCTTACATGGATGTTATCACCCTGTTACTGTATTTTAACGATACCGCTGTGTTTTCCACCTCAATGTTAAGCCGATTTTTAAACATTAAAAACCAAATTGCTCGATTCAGTGACACCGAGGCCGTGAGTGGAGGACTTATGGAGTCGACTCCTCCGCTTATTCATACGTGCATGTCTGGTGCTCCCGGAGCTTCACGCCGACGTCACGGGGATCCGTGTCCGAAGAAGGTGCACCTTGGCCGGTCTGCGGGGTCCTGTTGACCGGAAGCTGAGACTGGCCCTTCGAAATAACACGGAAAATAATTGAGAGCATATTTCTCAGTTGACAACGCCCCCACTTGCTCTCATATTATTGGTATCTTTGCCCATTTACATCAAAATAAAATACTCATGACCCAAACAACAACTTTGAAAAATTCAACAACTTAAACTGCGATGCAGGCTTTGTCATAACATCTGCCGGCATCTCTTGTGTTGGACAATAGTGTAGGGCTACCTTTCCACATATTTTCTTTGTGACATCTTAACACACTCTTCTGACTGACATATTTTCTGGGTATTGATTTTGATCACTTTGGCCAAGTCCTTCATTTTAAATCTAGCTGTAAGCATGATTTTCACCTCTTTCATTACTTCCTCATCACTCGCAGCTATGATTAAATCATCTACCCATATTATGATGATGACCTTGTCATTTTGGTTTTCTTTGACATAGACACAATGATCTGCTTCATTCTGAATAAAGTCGTTGTCAATCAAGTAAGAATGGAGCATCAGATTCCAATGACGACCTGCCAAATTTCCTGAACTGATTTCTGCATGAACACCCTCACACTTGTCACATTTGCTGTTGGAGAAAATGTTTCCTCAAAATCCGTGCCATACTTTTGACTGTAGCCCTGAGCAAAATAATGAGCTTTATATTTGTTTGTGCCAACTTCATTTCTTTTTAGCGCATACACCCACCCCCCCACCCCCACTGCACACTTGCCTTGGGGTAGCTGTGTTAGGGTCAAAGTGTTGTTCTCTCTCAATGACTCCATCTCGTCGTCCATAGATTTCATCCACTTGTCAGCATTGAGGGAACTCCTTGCCTCTTTAAATGTCTGTGGGACACCACACGCCAGTCTATAACAGTAGTCAATGTTAGTGAACACTTGGTCATCGTCAATAGCACTAGTCACATAACCATTAAAGTAACTGGGCTTCTTTTTGGTTCTAGTTGATCGTCTCACATTGTCTGCACTGCTTGGCTGTGTCACACGGTCAGATACGGGGCTGCCCATTTCCAAGGTGTACAAAGGTGTACAAGACAGTGGTGAGACCAGCGATGATGTATGGACTAGAAACTGTAGAAGAAGAAGAAGAAGAAGAAGAAGAAGAAGAAGAAGAAGAAGAAGAAGAAGAAGAAGAAGAAGAAGAAGAAGTTAGAAAGAGAGGGTGGGGGGGAAGCAAACCTTCTCCACGGCTCTAAACTCGTTCGTCGCCGCTACTCGGGGAACACCGGATGGCTTTCTCCCTCCGCTTCGTTACATTTTATGGCCGCTAGATGAAGATCATCATCATCATCATCATCATCATCATCATCATCATCATCATCATCATCATCATCATCATCATCATCATCATCCTGATCTGAGCTCATCTCTGTCTGGGTTTGTTGCTCTGGAGATGGGTTTGTCACAAATTTTAGCAGTCTGTGTTTTTAGTACTCTTTCACTATTTGGATAATATACAAAATAAGCTGGACTATTTTTGGCATATCCAATGAAAACTCCCTTCTCACCTCTTGAGTCAAGTTTCTTTTTGTTGTGCTTGTATGCATAGCACACAGCACCAAACTTTTGCATTTGTGACACATTTGGTTTCTTTCCCGTCAACATAAAGTAAGCCGTCTGCTTTGTCCGATTATTAAAGCATCAGTTCCTGACCACCGCTGCTGTCTGCACTGCATGGGTCCACAATGTTTTGGGTAGGTTGCTTCCTAGTAACATGCACCATGCCATGTCGAATAAAGTCCTCCAGTTTCTCTTTGCTTTCCCGTTTTGGTGTGGTGAGTATGGCGCTGACGTTTCATGTCTAACACCCCGTTTAGTCATTAGTCCTTGGTACTCTTTTGACATAAACTCAGTACAATTGTCAGATCTCATACACTTAATCTTCCCATAAGGGGCAGTGTCTGCTAAGAATCTCTCTGTGGCACTCACTGTACCACTCTTTTGTTTGAGAAAGTACACAAAAATTGTGTTGGAATAATCATCAGTAAACGACAATGCAAATCTGTGTCCATCTATAGATATGGGATCTACTGGCCCTGCCAGATCTGTATGCACTAAATCAAACACCTTTGTTGCTCTTGCATCAGGCTCTCTGTTTCTGATCTGCACAAACTTCCCTTGAATACACACTTCACATGGTGATACAGGTTTTTCAGTTTTCCCTTTGATTACCATACCATCAATCACTTTTGTCAACTTTTGTACATCGCTCTAATTACAATGGCCGAAAATTTCATGCCATGTTTGTAAATCAAAACACCCTTTGCATTTGTCATTACTTTCATCTGCTGTAGATAGGTAGTAAAGTGTGTTCTGCACATGAATAGGAAATACAGTACCGTCACTCATTTTGACTATGTCTTTTCCTTCATTGAAGATTACCGTTGCTCCGTTTGCTGTGGCGGCCATCACAGAAAAAATGTCCTGTGGACAGGAAGGGATGAACATTGCGTTTCTCAGTGGTGCTGTGTGGTGACGTCCTCTGCTGTCTATGAGGATCACCTCTGCCTCTCCCCGCTGCTTCGCCACGCCTTGACACTTGGTCGCGTCTGCCAGCTCAACATGGTGTGTGTCAGCTCTGAACGTCACTGAAAAACACGGAAGTCAGCAAATTTGAGCTTTTCTTCACTTTGAGTCACATGAACTGCAAATGGTTTGAACGATTCTGGAAGTCCCTTTAGCACCATAGCTATGAGAAGATCATCACTCATGACTTCCTCTGCATTTCTTAGCACCGTGATTATAGTCTCTGCCCTAATCACAAAGTCTGTTACGCTTTCATTGCTTCCTTTCTGCAGTTTTGTCAGGTCAGTATACAGGTTTATAATGCCAGGCTTCCCTTTACCTGCGTAATACTCTCGTAGCATCTTCAGTGCCTTTCTCCCATCATCTGCAGCTTCGCGCATGACCAGGCCTAGACTTTTGTCATCTAAAAACTGGATTCGTTCGGCATGGGCCATTTCATTCTGCTCCTTGTCCTTCGCCTCCTCGTCATCGTCATCAAATTCTGGAGTTTCACTCAGAATTGTGTCTTTGAGCCCCTGTAGCCGCATGCAGGTCAAGCATTTAGTCTCCCAGAGTTCATACTGCTTCTCATCTTCCACACCGAGACAGTCTCTGGTGGCGATTGGTAAATGTAACGGCAGGAGACCAAACTGATTGTTATGTTTGTACGGTAATGCCAATATCAATGTCTCATAACCCGACTATACAACCTCATCCAATTAACCAAAGTGAGACCTTGTCTATAATATGGGTATATTCCCAAGGATTGAGTCAGAGATTTGGAATTTTTCAGAATATAACAAATACCTCAGTCCTTCCTTTTCTGCCTTACGATCCATCCAAATGGCGATTACCAGCTAATTATTCTATGGTAACCAATAAAACTGTCATTGAGGGATTCACTCTAATGACAATACAAAAGACACCACCATTTTGTATGAAACGACAGTGTGGTAAGAAAGAGCATTATCTAGGCCAACTACAGTGTGACACTGTGCTAGATATGGAAACGGATAGACCGGTTAGGAAAACCTATGACTACTATAATAATAGTATATGTGAGGTTGGAAAGTGGGGAATGGGCGTGTGTGCCATGAATCTGACAGCCCTCAAGCCATTATTGGGCATTGAAACAAACCTCACCAAATCTGGTATACCACCATGGAGGATTTTTGCATTCCCACACAAATACGGTTATCCATACATGCCCAAAAACACATGTATGGATTTGTGGCAAACGAGCATTTCTGTATCTGCCTGAACATTGGTGTGGCACATGCTATTTGGCCCGATTAGGAAGTGCTATGACTTTTATACCAGAGCATAACATGACTCATAGCGTACAACTCATTAGGCCTATGGGACATGAACGTAGTCGAAGAGCCTTGATAAGTGACTCTAGAGGAATACTTATGACAATGTTCCCTAACTATGGTGTAGCCTACTCGGGACATCGAATGAATGAGGTCTGGGCGACATTACAGAACCTAACGTCAAGGGTTCTAGAATTGAATGGACTGATACAAAACAATCCAGAGACTATGGCTATGAAAGAAATGCTTTTACAAAATCGTGTGGCTTTAGATATTGTCTTAGCCAAGGAAGGTGGTGTATGTGCGATAATAGGACAACAATGTTGCACATATATCCCAGACACGCGAGACAATTTCACAGTAATTCATGACAAATTGACGACATTAAAGAACCAACTAGAGGGTAAAGAGGACAGTGATACTTTAATGTCGTTTTTACAGTTTGACCCTCTTGGATGGATCATCAACGGAACTTGGTGGCAAATACTTTTAAAGTGCCTTACACCTGTGATTGTGATTCTTATTTTGTTTTGTTTATTTACTATGTGCGTTATTCCTTGTTTGAGAAGCATGATTGCTAAAATGGCTTCCGCAGCCTTTGTCCAGATGGCAATAGTAGCAGTGCAGACCCAACCAAGGACTCACTACACTGGACAGATACATGAGCAACTGCCTATAAGTGATTCAGAAAAAGAAAATGATAACAATTTGACTGTGGAGGACGACGACCATGATGTTGTATGAAGTGTTATCTGTAAACTATGTACCAACATGGCATGATGATGCTGAAGAGTTTAACATTGTTCGGAGTCTCATAAACAGGAGAGAATTGTTAGAGTTTACTCTCTATTTCTATAACTATGTTATTTCGACTACTCACATGAAGTTAGCCAGACATGCTAGAGCACAAAAGACCTTTGTCCTCTAACAAGAGTTGGGCCCTCCAAGATATTCCAATGGTCGTAAACATCTTTAGATAAGAACCTACCCCCCCGTAAACGTAAATCTAAACGAGGATAAACACTTCTGGAGAGAAACCTGACCACCCCTGTATATCATCCTGGACAACTTCACATATGCATGAACTATACTATACAATGAATGTTGTTATGTAAATAAACACTTTCACACAATAACAAGCCGAGCAAGGAGGAACTCGGGGGGATTCTCTGGATCTTGGCTCCAAAGAGCGCGCTGAGTCTCCCCCTCTGCAGAGCACAAAAGAATAGTCGCTTGTCTGTGTTATTTCTTATGATAACCTCAGTCTCCTCTTTACAGGTTTTACCTTAGACCAGCATGAATTAGAATTACTCTCTAATAGCCGCGAGTGGAGCATCTACCTGCATGTCCAGAAGCTTCCTGTTCAGCAGGGCAGGTCGAATGGTGTTAAAAGCACTGGAGAAGTCAAAGAACATGACTCTCACAGTGCTTCCTGCCTCCTCCAGGTGTGTGTAGATTCTGTGCAGCAGGAAGATGATGGCGTCTTCCACTCCTATCCGTGGGTGGTATGCGAACCGCAGGGGGTCCAGCGAAGGTCCGACGACTGTGCCAAGGTGCCTCAGGACGAGCCTCTCCAGCGACTTCATGACGTATGATGTCAGGGCCACCGGTCTGTAGTCGCTGTGTCTGCTGGGATGCTTCACCTCGGGCGCTGGAACCAGGCATGAGGTTTTCCACCGGTCGGGGACAACCATCTGGGTCAGGCTCAGGTTGAAGAGATGTGAGAAGATCCCACACAGCTGAGAGGCACATCCTTTCAGCACTCTGGGGCTGAGGCCGTCAGGGCCAGCAGCTTTCCTGGGACGAAGGCGGCTGAACTCTCTTCCCACCTCCTCAGCGGTGAAGGCAACAGGAGGGGGTGGAGAGAGTCCCAGTGGGGGGCAGGACGGCTGAGGTGTAAACGAGACATCGTCCAGGGAAGCAGAAGAGGTGCGTGGGGGAGGGGGAAAGCTCCTTAAAGTGAGGGGTGAAGGCACGGGGGAAGGAAAGTCCTGAGAGGAGCTGGGGGGAGGGTGGGCGGAGGCACCTTCATCAAATCTGTTAAAAAACAGGTTTAGTTTGTTTGCCTCCTGCAAGTCTCCTTCCATCATCTGGCTTGCTTGTTTTCCATGGCCAGTGATGAGTTTGCAGTATCGTCGCTCTTCTCAGCGGCTCCAAACTGTCTTCAGCCATCTTTGGGGGTTTCCTGGGCCCATAACCTGTTATCAGAGGTTATCTGTGCAGTAGATCTGCGTGCTACCCCTCAATACCGACTGGGTCTTTTACGGAGGAATAATATGTGTGACACGCCTCTTGTTTTACAGAACTGGAAGAAGTTGAGTTTATTTTCAAGCAAATAAAAACACTACGGACAGACCGGAAGCTGGGACTGGCCATTCAAAATAAAAGGGAAATAACTGAGAGCATATTTCTCAGATAACAACTGCACTTTCTGTCCAGAATTGAGATTCCCTGGAGTGATAGTCGGGGTAACTGTGGTTGTACGGTTCGGTGCGCCATTATATTTTTGGTCAGGAATACAAATTGTCGAGGCAGTGCGTTTCGTAACTTTATCAACTCTAATATGGGAGGCTTAAATCTGTGTGTAGTACAGAACTGTTCAAAGTCTAGAGGACTGCCATTGTCATCCATCAAGTCAATTCTTGACCATATACCTTTCTCAAAGCATTCCTTGTAAAACAGAGGTTTGTTGCCACGCAGTACATATCTATTGTTCCAAATTATTGTACTGTGTGGTGAGAAATTGTGTACATATATCATTTTCCATTATAATAGTATTTGTTTATGGAACTCTGAAAATTGGACAGGAATCTTGTTGATATCCAAGTCAGAGATAAGTAGAAGACTTAGGCCACCGACTATGTTGAATAAGTAGTTTGGAGTACAATACCAGAAAGAATGATGATGTTTGATCCAGGATTTCAACCAGTTCACCTTCAATGTCCCATTCAGGCAGTCCAACTCTATCACTTTCAGCCCTCCTTCACTTGTTTCTTTCACCATATGTGATTTTTTTAGATGGTGTGGTCTGTTCCTCCAGATAAAGTTGAAATTTATTTGGTTAATAGATTTGATGAGTTGATTTGGAGCAGCATTGGAATACACTGGGTATATACATCTGGATAAACATTCCATTTTACTCAAATATATCCGGCCTAATATTGATAAATCTCTTTGGAGCCATATATTCAATTTTGCTTTACTTTGATTCAGTTTAGATTCAATGTTCCTGGACTGATTTAACTTTTGGTCCTTAGATAGGAAAATGCTCAAGTATTTTATTTCTGATTTGATAGGAACACTGCTGATTTCCTTTAGTGGTGAGTCATGCAGCTCAAGAAGTTTGCATTTCTTTAAGTTTAATGACAATCCTGAAGCCTTGGAGAATGTTTTAATTTTTTCAACGCTTATTGGGACTTGATGTTCATTTTTCAAAACTAAGGTTGTGTCATCTGCCAGCAGGCTAATAACAATTTCTGTCCCCGACATTATTTCTGTCACACACACACACACACACACACACACACACACACACACACACACACACACACACACACACACACACACACACACACACACACACCTTAATTCCACTCTTTTATATACGCATGCCTGGAGTTCCGGGAGCTCGTTCTCAACGTTCTGGGAATAATCATAGTTGTGCTGATAGCATTAGCCGAAACGCCCCCCCCACACACACCACCACCACCACCACCACCACCACCCCACACACACATTAGCTCCTCCATTCATTCACATGTACACGCCGGCTGCTCCGGGGGCTCCACGCCGACGTTTCGGTGATCGATGTCCGGAGAAGGTGCACCATTGCCGGTCTGCGGTGTCCTGTAGACCCCCCCCCTCCATACACACATGCAATACGCCTTGAAACGCATCGCTCGCACCGACGCGGGGAATCCTTTTCCCTACTTCCACAACAACGGCAAGAAACGCGTTGCGTCGGCCGCCGTGAGGAAGGGGGGGGGGGGGGGGGGGCATTAAGGGGGGGGGAGAGAGAGACATGGAGATTTTCTCAGCCTCTCATTCTTTTTTTTTTTTTTTTAATTGAACATAAATAGTACACACAACTATACAAATGTACAAATAAACATGGCAAGGTAGAACTGAATGTCAATGAAACAACCAGGCATGAGGAACCAAAGGACATAAGGACATTCATTCTGTATGTAATCAGAAGTTAATAGTGTTAACGGTTTGTGAGAAATTTACAATGCTAGACAAAAAAAGAAATTAAAATGAAATAATTAAATCAATAGATAGACTAATAAAAAATTAAAACGAAAAAATGATTGCAAGGGGAGTACAACATGTAATTAAGTTGGCGACTCACAAGGAATCTCAGATATCAAACTGTATATTTTTTGTTGTTTATATATAAACATATACAAAACAAACATATATTGTTTGTTGTTGTTTATTTTTGGGACATAAGCGAATCACGGTCCGGGCTTCTGCCCTCCTCCGCTCCTCACCTCATCCGCTCCAGGCCCTGGTACTCCCTGTCCGCGGGACCCCCCCCCCCCCACCACCCCCACCACCACCAAAACAAACTCTCACACACAGATAAACACACGCACACACACATACACACACACACACACACACACACACAGACACACGCACACAAACACGCACAAACACACACACACACACACACACACACACCTGAACTCATCATAGCTGTGCTAATAGCATTGGCCAAAACGTATCCACTACCAAACAAACATTAGCTCATCCACTCATTCACATATGTGTGTGCCTAGAGGTATGGGAGCTCCAGTCATACGTCCGGGTGATCTATGTCCGGAGAAGGCTCACATTGGCCGGTCTAAGGGGTTCTTCTGCCCCCACAGCTTCCCCGCCTCTGAGAGGAGAAAAATTACCTCCGCTCCTCCGCTCCTCCGCTTTTCAGCTCCACCGCTCCTCCTCTATGGGCCCTGGTACTCCCCCCCCCCCACCTAAACAAACTCTCACACATACACACACAAACACACTCACACACACACAAAAACACACACACACACACACACACACACACACACATACACACACACCTTAACTCATCATAGCTGTGCTAATAGCATTAGCCGAAACGCATCCACAACCAAACAAACATTAGCTCATCCACTCATTCACATGTGTGTGCCCAATGGTCCGAGAGCTCCAATCATACGTCCGGGGGATCTTTGTCCGGAGTATGCTCACATTAGCCAGTCTAAGGGGTTCTTCTGCCCCCAAACTTCCCCGCCTCTGAGAGGAGAAACATTACCTCCGCTCCTCCGCTTCTCAGCTCCATCGCTCCTCCGCTTTGGGCCCTGGAATTCCCGAACCGCTGGACATAAGCGAATCACGGGCCGGGCTTCTGCCCTCCTCCGCTCCTCAGCTCATCGTTCGAGGCCCCGGTACTCCCTGTCCGCGACCCCCCCCCACCTAAACAAATTCACACTCACACACACGCACACACACACACACAGACACACACACACACACACACAAACACACCTTAACTCATCATAGCTGTGCTAATAGCATTAGCCGAAACGCATCCACAACCAAACTGTTGCGTTTAAGTTCGCAGCTTCTTCGTTTTCCATGTTTCGGAAGGAATTCACAAGTTTGCCTTGTTTGAATCGTCTTTTATTTTCTTCTTCACAGCTCCGGGAATCAACATCGGTTAGCCATGGGACATGTACAGTACAGAGTGAGGGAAAAATTCCCGCCAGCACCGCTATACCAAAAAAAAAAACACTGACGTAGAAGTTAACGTCAAGTTAGCTGAACAGTCGCAAAAAACTAAAACAAGTCCCAAACCTTGTCATAAAGTGCCATGCATTTCCTGAGAGTAGATACAAATACAACATATGTATACTAGAATGTAAACTCAAATAAAACTAATGAGATCACCTATCTCAACACCCCCTCTTGATCTCAACATCCAAAAAAAATCTTTGGACATTTGAATTTCCAAATAACCACTTTTTGAATTGTTCTATTTTTACCTTTGTCATGAGTTTTGTCGAGATGTCTGCCAACATGTCCTCTGATGGACAATAGATAAGATTTATTTAACCCTCACTGAGTGCTTCACGAATGAAATGATATTTTACATCAATGTGTTTTGACCTTTGTCTGTTTACAGGATTCTTACTCAGTGCGATGGCCCCCTGATTGTCTCCGTAGATTGTTGTGCAACTGTACATTTTGTTGTCCATACCCGTCTCTTCACCTCTTTTACGCACTCTCCGTTGCTCTGGACTGTTGACCCTAAGTACCTGAAATCCTCCAGCTTCTTGATCTCCACTCCCTGTAGCCTCACCGCTCCACCCGAGTTCCTCTTGTTCTCACACATATATTCTGTCTTGCTGCGACTAACTTTCATTCCTCTCCTTTCCAGAGCATACCTCCACCTCTCTAGATTTTCCTCTACCTGTTGTCTGCTCTCACTACAGATCACAATGTCATCCGCAAACATCATGGTCCATGGGGATTCCTGTCTAACCTCATCTGTCAGCCTATCCATCACCATTGCGAACAAGAAGGGGCTCAGAGCTGATCCCTGATGGAGTCCCACCTCCACCTTGAACTTCTCGGTTACCCCTACAGCACACCGTACCAGTGTCTCACAGCTGGCATACATGTCCTGCACCAGTCTAACATACTTCTCTGCCACTCCAGACTTCCTCATACAATACCAGAGCTCCTCTCTTGGCAACCTGTCATATGCTTTTTCTAGGTCTACGAAAACGCAATGCAGCTCCCTCTGGCCTTCTCTGTACTTTTCTATTGGCATTCTCAACGCAAATACTGCATCTGTAGTACTCTTCCTAGGCATGAAGCCATACTGCTGTTCACAAATGCTGACTTCTGCTCTCAGTCTAGTTTCCACTACTCTTTCCCATAACTTCATTGTATGGCTCATCAACTTTATCCCTCTGTAGTTGCCACAATTCTGCACATCCCCTTTATTCTTAAAAATAGGCACCATCACACTTTGTCTCCATTCTTCAGGCATCTCCTCACTCTCTAAGATCCTGTTGAATAATCTAGTCAGAAAATCTACCGCTGCCTCTCCTAGACACTTCCACACCTCCACAGGTATATCATCAGGACCAACTGCTTTTCCACTCTTCATCCTCTTCAATGCCTTCCTCACTTCACTTTTACTCATTTTTGCTACTTTGTGGTCTACAATAATCACCTCTTCTACCCTTGCCTCTCTTTCATTTTCCACATTCATCAGCTCTTCAAAGTACTCTTTCCATCTTCCTGTCTCTCTTCTAGCATCCGTCAATACATTTCTCTCTCTGTCCTTTATCACCCGGACCTGCTGTACATCCTTTCCATCTTTATCTCTCTGTTTCGCCAACCTGTATAGATCATTTTCAGCCTCCTTACTATCCAACCGAGCATACAAGTCATCATAAGCCCTTTGTTTTGCCTTTGCTACCTCTATCTTTACCTTTCGCCGCATCTCCCTGAACTCCTGTCTGTTCTCTTCAGTCCTCTCAGTATCCCACTTCTTCTTCGCGAACCATTTTCTCTGTATACACTCCTGCACTTCCTCATTCCACCACCAAGTCTCCTTATCTACTTTCCTACCAGATGACACACCAAGTACTCTTCTACCTGTCTCCCTGATCACACTAGCTGTTGTTGTCCAATCATCTGGAAGCTCTCCCTGACAACCCAGACCCTTTCTCAACTCCTCCCTGAAAACCATGCAACACTCTGCTGCAATAATTAAATCATCTACCCAAAGCAAACCTTCTCCACGGCTCTAAACTCGTTCGTCGCCGCTACTTGTGGAACACCGGATGGCTTTCTCCCTCCGCTTCGTTACATTTTATGTCCGCTAGATGGCGGCATCCGACTGTGCACAGCGCTTGGAGCTCCACCAGGCGATATGGCCGCTGTGTATGAGAGGAATAAACGAGTGGGGCCGTGAGTGCAATAAATCCCCCTCCACGTCTTACATGGATGTTATCACCCTGTTACTGTATTTTAACGATACCGCTGTTTTTTCGACCTCAATGTTAAGCCGATTTTTAAACATTAAAAAAACAGATTGCTCGATTCAGTGACACCGAGGCCGTGACAACAGTTGACAACGCAGTTGTCTCAGTTGACAACGCCCCCACTTGCTCTCATATTATTGGTATCTTTGCCCATTTACATCAAAATAAAATACTCATGACCCAAACAACAACTTTGAAAAATTCAACAACTTAAACTGCGATGCAGGCTTTGTCATAACATCTGCCGGCATCTCTTGTGTTGGACAATACTGTAGGGCTACCTTTCCACATATTTTCTTTGTGACATCTTAACACACTCTTCTGACTGACATATTTTCTGGGTATTGATTTTGATCACTTTGGCCAAGTCCTTCATTTTAAATCTAGCTGTAAGCATGATTTTCACCTCTTTCATTACTTCCTCATCACTCGCAGCTATGATTAAATCATCTGCCCATATTATGATGATGACCTTGTCATTTTGGTTTTCTTTGACATAGACACAATGATCTGCTTCATTCTGAATAAAGTCATTGTCAATCAAGTAAGAATGGAGCATCAGATTCCAATGACGACCTGCCTGTTTAAGGCCGTATAGTGACTTTTCAAGTTTACGCACCATCTTCTGTTTTTTTACTTGTTACTTCATACCCTTCTGGTTGTTCTACACAGAGCTCACAATCTATGGGTGCATGAAGATAGGCTGTCTTTACATCCATTTGGTGTAGTAACAAATTTTCCTGAACTGATTTCTGCATAAACACCCTCACACTTGTCATATTTGCTGTTGGAGAAAATGTTTCCTCAAAATCCGTGCCATACTTTTGACTGTAGCCCTTAGCAAAATAACGAGCTTTATATTTGTTTGTGCCATCTTCATTTCTATTTAGCGCATACGCCCAGCCCCCCCCAACCCCCACCCCCACCCCCCCGCCACTGCACACTTGCCTTGGGGTAGCTGTGATAGGGTAAAAGTGTTGTTCTCTCTCAATGACTCCATCTCTTCGTCCATAGATTTCATCCACTTGTCAGCATTGAGGGAACTCCTTGCCTCTTTTTATGTCTGTGGGACACCACACGCCAGTCTATAACAGTAGTCAATGTTAGTGAACACTTGGTCATCGTCAATAGCACTTGTCACATAACCATTAAAGTAACTGGGCTTCTTTTTGGTTCTAGTTGATCGTCTCACATTGTCTGCACTGCTTGGCTGTGTCACACGGTCAGATACGGGGTTGCCCATTTCCAAGGTGTACAAAGGTGTACAAGACAGTGTTGAGCCCAGCGATGATATATGCACTAGAAACTGTTACAATGACTGAAAGACAGCAGGCAGAACTAGAGGTTGCAGATATGAGGATGTTGAGGTTCTCTTTGGGAGTGACCAGGATGGATAGGATCAGGAATGAGTCTATCAGAGGAACAGCACATGTTCGATGTTTTGGAGAGAAGGTCAGAGAAGCCAGACCGAGATGGTTCGGTCATGTACAGAGGAGGGATAGAGAATATATTGGTAGACGGATGCTGGAATTGGAGCTGCAAGGCAAGAGGCCTCGAGGAAGACCAAAGAGAGGATTTATGGACGTGGTGAGAGAGGAGATGAAGGCAGTTGGTGTGAGAGAGGAGGATACGGAGAATAGGGTTAGATGGAGAAAGTTGACTCGCTGTGGCCACACCTGACAGGAAAAGACAAAAGAAGAAGAAGAAGAAGAAGAAGAAGAAGAAGAAGAAGAAGAAGAAGAAGAAGAAGAAGAAGAAGAAGAAGAAGAAGAAGAAGAAGAAGAAGAAGAAGAAGGAGAAAAAGAAGAAGAAGAAGAAGAAGAAGAAGAAGAAGAAGAAGAAGAAGAAGAAGAAGAAGAAGAAGTAAGAAAGAGAGGGTGGGGGGGAAGCAAACCTTCTTCACGGCTCTAAGCTCGTTCGTCGCCGCTACTTGGGGAACACTGGATGGCTTTCTCCCTCCACTTCGTTACATTTTATGGCCGCTAGATGGCGGCATCCGACTGTGCACAGCGCTTGAAGCCCCACCAGGTGATCTGGCAGCTGTGTATGAGAGGAATAAACGAGTGGGGCCGTGAGTGCAATAAATCCCCCTCCACTTCTTACATGGATGTTATCACCCTGTTACTGTATTTTAACGATACCGCTGTGTTTTCCACCTCAATGTTAAGCCGATTTTTAAACATTAAAAACCAAATTGCTCGATTCAGTGACACCGAGGCCGTGAGTGGAGGACTTATGGAGTCGACTCCTCCGCTTATTCATACGTGCATGTCTGGTGCTCCCGGAGCTTCACGCCGACGTCACGGGGATCCGTGTCCGAAGAAGGTGCACCTTGGCCGGTCTGCGGGGTCCTGTTGACCGGAAGCTGAGACTGGCCCTTCGAAATAACACGGAAAATAATTGAGAGCATATTTCTCAGTTGACAACGCCCCCCCTTGCTCTCATATTATTGGTATCTTTGCCCATTTACATCAAAATAAAATACTCATGACCCAAACAACAACTTTGAAAAATTCAACAACTTAAACTGCGATGCAGGCTTTGTCATAACATCTGCCGGCATCTCTTGTGTTGGACAATAGTGTAGGGCTACCTTTCCACATATTTTCTTTGTGACATCTTAACACACTCTTCTGACTGACATATTTTCTGGGTATTGATTTTGATCACTTTGGCCAAGTCCTTCATTTTAAATCTAGCTGTAAGCATGATTTTCACCTCTTTCATTACTTCCTCATCACTCGCAGCTATGATTAAATCATCTACCCATATTATGATGATGACTTTGTCATTTTGGTTTTCTTTGACATAGACACAATGATCTGCTTCATTCTGAATAAAGTCGTTGTCAATCAAGTAAGAATGGAGCATCAGATTCCAATGACGACCTGCCTGTTTAAGGCCGTATAGTCACTTTTCAAGTTTACGCACCAGCTTCTGTTTTGTATTTGTTACTTCATACCCTTCTGGTTGTTCTACACAGAGCTCACAATCTATGGGTGCATGAAGATAGGCTGTCTTTACATCCATTTGGTGTAGTAACAAATTTTCCTGAACTGATTTCTGCATAAACACCCTCACACTTGTCATATTTGCTGTTGGAGAAAATGTTTCCTCAAAATCCGTCCCATACTTTTGACTGTAGCCCTTAGCAAAATAATGAGCTTTATATTTGTTTGTGCCATCTTCATTTCTATTTAGCGCATACGCCCCCCCCCCCCCCACTGCACACTTGCCTTGGGGTAGCTGTGTTAGGGTAAAAGTGTTGTTCTCTCTCAATGACTCCATCTCTTCGTCCATAGATTTCATCCACTTGTCAGCATTGAGGGAACTCCTTGCCTCTTTTTATGTCTGTGGGACACCACACGCCAGTCTATAACAGTAGTCAATGTTAGTGAACACTTGGTCATCGTCAATAGCACTAATCACATAACCATTAAAGTAACTGGGCTTCTTTTTGGTTCTAGTTGATCGACTCACATTGTCTGCACTGCTTGGCTGTGTCACACGGTCAGATACAGGGTTGCCCATTTCCAAGGTGTACAAAGGTGTACAAGACAGTGTTGAGCCCAGCGATGATATATGAGCTAGAAACTGTTACAATGACCGAAAGATAGCAGGCAGAACTAGAGGTTGCAGATATGAGGATGTTGAGGTTCTCTTTGGGAGTGACCAGGATGGATAGGATCAGGAATGAGTCTATCAGAGGAACAGCACATGTTCGATGTTTTGGAGAGAAGGTCAGAGAAGCCAGACCGAGATGGTTCGGTCATGTACAGAGGAGGGATAGAGAATATATTGGTAGACGGATGCTGGAATTGGAGCTGCAAGGCAAGAGGTCTCGAGGAAGACCAAAGAGAGGATTTATGGACGTGGTGAGAGAGGAGATGAAGGCAGTTGGTGTGAGAGAGGAGGATACGGAGAATAGGGTTAGATGGAGAAAGTTGACTCGCTGTGGCCACACCTGACAGGAAAAGACAAAAGAAGAAGAAGAAGAAGAAGAAGAAGAAGAAGAAGAAGAAGAAGAAGAAGAAGAAGAAGAAGAAGAAGAAGAAGAAGAAGAAGAAGAAGAAGAAGAAGAAGAAGAAGGAGAAAAAGAAGAAGAAGAAGAAGAAGAAGAAGAAGAAGAAGAAGAAGTAAGAAAGAGAGGGTGGGGGGGAAGCAAACCTTCTTCACGGCTCTAAGCTCGTTCGTCGCCGCTACTTGGGGAACACTGGATGGCTTTCTCCCTCCGCTTCGTTACATTTTATGGCCGCTAGATGGCAGCATCCGACTGTGCACAGCGCTTGAAGCCCCACCAGGTGATCTGGCAGCTGTGTATGAGAGGAATAAACGAGTGGGGCCGTGAGTGCAATAAATCCCCCTCCACTTCTTACATGGATGTTATCACCCTGTTACTGTATTTTAACGATACCGCTGTGTTTTCCACCTCAATGTTAAGCCGATTTTTAAACATTAAAAACCAAATTGCTCGATTCAGTGACACCGAGGCCCTGAGTGGAGGACTTATGGAGTCGACTCCTCCGCTTATTCATACGTGCATGTCTGGTGCTCCCGGAGCTTCACGCCGACGTCACGGGGATCCGTGTCCGAAGAAGGTGCACCTTGGCCGGTCTGCGGGGTCCTGTTGACCGGAAGCTGAGACTGGCCCTTCGAAATAACACGGAAAATAATTGAGAGCATATTTCTCAGTTGACAACGCCCCCCCTTGCTCTCATATTATTGGTATCTTTGCCCATTTACATCAAAATAAAATACTCATGACCCAAACAACAACTTTGAAAAATTCAACAACTTAAACTGCGATGCAGGCTTTGTCATAACATCTGCCGGCATCTCTTGTGTTGGACAATAGTGTAGGGCTACCTTTCCACATATTTTCTTTGTGACATCTTAACACACTCTTCTGACTGACATATTTTCTGGGTATTGATTTTGATCACTTTGGCCAAGTCCTTCATTTTAAATCTAGCTGTAAGCATGATTTTCACCTCTTTCATTACTTCCTCATCACTCGCAGCTATGATTAAATCATCTACCCATATTATGATGATGACCTTGTCATTTTGGTTTTCTTTGACATAGACACAATGATCTGCTTCATTCTGAATAAAGTCGTTGTCAATCAAGTAAGAATGGAGCATCAGATTCCAATGACGACCTGCCAAATTTTCCTGAACTGATTTCTGCATGAACACCCTCACACTTGTCACATTTGCTGTTGGAGAAAATGTTTCCTCAAAATCCGTGCCATACTTTTGACTGTAGCCCTTAGCAAAATAATGAGCTTTATATTTGTTTGTGCCAACTTCATTTCTTTTTAGCGCATACACCCACCCCCCCACCCCCACTGCACACTTGCCTTGGGGTAGCTGTGTTAGGGTCAAAGTGTTGTTCTCTCTCAATGACTCCATCTCGTCGTCCATAGATTTCATCCACTTGTCAGCATTGAGGGAACTCCTTGCCTCTTTAAATGTCTGTGGGACACCACACGCCAGTCTATAACAGTAGTCAATGTTAGTGAACACTTGGTCATCGTCAATAGCACTAGTCACATAACCATTAAAGTAACTGGGCTTCTTTTTGGTTCTAGTTGATCGTCTCACATTGTCTGCACTGCTTGGCTGTGTCACACGGTCAGATACGGGGCTGCCCATTTCCAAGGTGTACAAAGGTGTACAAGACAGTGGTGAGACCAGCGATGATGTATGGACTAGAAACTGTAGAAGAAGAAGAAGAAGAAGAAGAAGAAGAAGAAGAAGAAGAAGAAGAAGAAGAAGAAGAAGAAGAAGAAGAAGAAGAAGTTAGAAAGAGAGGGTGGGGGGGAAGCAAACCTTCTCCACGGCTCTAAACTCGTTCGTCGCCGCTACTCGGGGAACACCGGATGGCTTTCTCCCTCCGCTTCGTTACATTTTATGGCCGCTAGATGAAGATCATCATCATCATCATCATCATCATCATCATCATCATCATCATCATCATCATCATCATCATCATCATCCTGATCTGAGCTCATCTCTGTCTGGGTTTGTTGCTCTGGAGATGGGTTTGTCACAAATTTTAGCAGTCTGTGTTTTTAGTACTCTTTCACTATTTGGATAATATACAAAATAAGCTGGACTATTTTTGGCATATCCAATGAAAACTCCCTTCTCACCTCTTGAGTCAAGTTTCTTTTTGTTGTGCTTGTATGCATAGCACACAGCACCAAACTTTTGCATTTGTGACACATTTGGTTTCTTTCCCGTCAACATAAAGTAAGCCGTCTGCTTTGTCCGATTATTAAAGCATCAGTTCCTGACCACCGCTGCTGTCTGCACTGCATGGGTCCACAATGTTTTGGGTAGGTTGCTTCCTAGTAACATGCACCATGCCATGTCGAATAAAGTCCTCCAGTTTCTCTTTGCTTTCCCGTTTTGGTGTGGTGAGTATGGCGCTGACGTTTCATGTCTAACACCCCGTTTAGTCATTAGTCCTTGGTACTCTTTTGACATAAACTCAGTACAATTGTCAGATCTCATACACTTAATCTTCCCATAAGGGGCAGTGTCTGCTAAGAATCTCTCTGTGGCACTCACTGTACCACTCTTTTGTTTGAGAAAGTACACAAAAATTGTGTTGGAATAATCATCAGTAAACGACAATGCAAATCTGTGTCCATCTATAGATATGGGATCTACTGGCCCTGCCAGATCTGTATGCACTAAATCAAACACCTTTGTTGCTCTTGCATCAGGCTCTCTGTTTCTGATCTGCACAAACTTCCCTTGAATACACACTTCACATGGTGATACAGGTTTTTCAGTTTTCCCTTTGATTACCATACCATCAATCACTTTTGTCAACTTTTGTACATCGCTCTAATTACAATGGCCGAAAATTTCATGCCATGTTTGTAAATCAAAACACCCTTTGCATTTGTCATTACTTTCATCTGCTGTAGATAGGTAGTAAAGTGTGTTCTGCACATGAATAGGAAATACAGTACCGTCACTCATTTTGACTATGTCTTTTCCTTCATTGAAGATTACCGTTGCTCCGTTTGCTGTGGCGGCCATCACAGAAAAAATGTCCTGTGGACAGGAAGGGATGAACATTGCGTTTCTCAGTGGTGCTGTGTGGTGACGTCCTCTGCTGTCTATGAGGATCACCTCTGCCTCTCCCCGCTGCTTCGCCACGCCTTGACACTTGGTCGCGTCTGCCAGCTCAACATGGTGTGTGTCAGCTCTGAACGTCACTGAAAAACACGGAAGTCAGCAAATTTGAGCTTTTCTTCACTTTGAGTCACATGAACTGCAAATGGTTTGAACGATTCTGGAAGTCCCTTTAGCACCATAGCTATGAGAAGATCATCACTCATGACTTCCTCTGCATTTCTTAGCACCGTGATTATAGTCTCTGCCCTAATCACAAAGTCTGTTACGCTTTCATTGCTTCCTTTCTGCAGTTTTGTCAGGTCAGTATACAGGTTTATAATGCCAGGCTTCCCTTTACCTGCGTAATACTCTCGTAGCATCTTCAGTGCCTTTCTCCCATCATCTGCAGCTTCGCGCATGACCAGGCCTAGACTTTTGTCATCTAAAAACTGGATTCGTTCGGCATGGGCCATTTCATTCTGCTCCTTGTCCTTCGCCTCCTCGTCATCGTCATCAAATTCTGGAGTTTCACTCAGAATTGTGTCTTTGAGCCCCTGTAGCCGCATGCAGGTCAAGCATTTAGTCTCCCAGAGTTCATACTGCTTCTCATCTTCCACACCGAGACAGTCTCTGGTGGCGATTGGTAAATGTAACGGCAGGAGACCAAACTGATTGTTATGTTTGTACGGTAATGCCAATATCAATGTCTCATAACCCGACTATACAACCTCATCCAATTAACCAAAGTGAGACCTTGTCTATAATATGGGTATATTCCCAAGGATTGAGTCAGAGATTTGGAATTTTTCAGAATATAACAAATACCTCAGTCCTTCCTTTTCTGCCTTACGATCCATCCAAATGGCGATTACCAGCTAATTATTCTATGGTAACCAATAAAACTGTCATTGAGGGATTCACTCTAATGACAATACAAAAGACACCACCATTTTGTATGAAACGACAGTGTGGTAAGAAAGAGCATTATCTAGGCCAACTACAGTGTGACACTGTGCTAGATATGGAAACGGATAGACCGGTTAGGAAAACCTATGACTACTATAATAATAGTATATGTGAGGTTGGAAAGTGGGGAATGGGCGTGTGTGCCATGAATCTGACAGCCCTCAAGCCATTATTGGGCATTGAAACAAACCTCACCAAATCTGGTATACCACCATGGAGGATTTTTGCATTCCCACACAAATACGGTTATCCATACATGCCCAAAAACACATGTATGGATTTGTGGCAAACGAGCATTTCTGTATCTGCCTGAACATTGGTGTGGCACATGCTATTTGGCCCGATTAGGAAGTGCTATGACTTTTATACCAGAGCATAACATGACTCATAGCGTACAACTCATTAGGCCTATGGGACATGAACGTAGTCGAAGAGCCTTGATAAGTGACTCTAGAGGAATACTTATGACAATGTTCCCTAACTATGGTGTAGCCTACTCGGGACATCGAATGAATGAGGTCTGGGCGACATTACAGAACCTAACGTCAAGGGTTCTAGAATTGAATGGACTGATACAAAACAATCCAGAGACTATGGCTATGAAAGAAATGCTTTTACAAAATCGTGTGGCTTTAGATATTGTCTTAGCCAAGGAAGGTGGTGTATGTGCGATAATAGGACAACAATGTTGCACATATATCCCAGACACGCGAGACAATTTCACAGTAATTCATGACAAATTGACGACATTAAAGAACCAACTAGAGGGTAAAGAGGACAGTGATACTTTAATGTCGTTTTTACAGTTTGACCCTCTTGGATGGATCATCAACGGAACTTGGTGGCAAATACTTTTAAAGTGCCTTACACCTGTGATTGTGATTCTTATTTTGTTTTGTTTATTTACTATGTGCGTTATTCCTTGTTTGAGAAGCATGATTGCTAAAATGGCTTCCGCAGCCTTTGTCCAGATGGCAATAGTAGCAGTGCAGACCCAACCAAGGACTCACTACACTGGACAGATACATGAGCAACTGCCTATAAGTGATTCAGAAAAAGAAAATGATAACAATTTGACTGTGGAGGACGACGACCATGATGTTGTATGAAGTGTTATCTGTAAACTATGTACCAACATGGCATGATGATGCTGAAGAGTTTAACATTGTTCGGAGTCTCATAAACAGGAGAGAATTGTTAGAGTTTACTCTCTATTTCTATAACTATGTTATTTCGACTACTCACATGAAGTTAGCCAGACATGCTAGAGCACAAAAGACCTTTGTCCTCTAACAAGAGTTGGGCCCTCCAAGATATTCCAATGGTCGTAAACATCTTTAGATAAGAACCTACCCCCCCGTAAACGTAAATCTAAACGAGGATAAACACTTCTGGAGAGAAACCTGACCACCCCTGTATATCATCCTGGACAACTTCACATATGCATGAACTATACTATACAATGAATGTTGTTATGTAAATAAACACTTTCACACAATAACAAGCCGAGCAAGGAGGAACTCGGGGGGATTCTCTGGATCTTGGCTCCAAAGAGCGCGCTGAGTCTCCCCCTCTGCAGAGCACAAAAGAATAGTCGCTTGTCTGTGTTATTTCTTATGATAACCTCAGTCTCCTCTTTACAGGTTTTACCTTAGACCAGCATGAATTAGAATTACTCTCTAATAGCCGCGAGTGGAGCATCTACCTGCATGTCCAGAAGCTTCCTGTTCAGCAGGGCAGGTCGAATGGTGTTAAAAGCACTGGAGAAGTCAAAGAACATGACTCTCACAGTGCTTCCTGCCTCCTCCAGGTGTGTGTAGATTCTGTGCAGCAGGAAGATGATGGCGTCTTCCACTCCTATCCGTGGGTGGTATGCGAACCGCAGGGGGTCCAGCGAAGGTCCGACGACTGTGCCAAGGTGCCTCAGGACGAGCCTCTCCAGCGACTTCATGACGTGTGATGTCAGCGCCACCGGTCTGTAGTCGCTGTGTCTGCTGGGATGCTTCACCTCGGGCGCTGGAACCAGGCATGAGGTTTTCCACCGGTCGGGGACAACCATCTGGGTCAGGCTCAGGTTGAAGAGATGTGAGAAGATCCCACACAGCTGAGAGGCACATCCTTTCAGCACTCTGGGGCTGAGGCCGTCAGGGCCAGCAGCTTTCCTGGGACGAAGGCGGCTGAACTCTCTTCCCACCTCCTCAGCGGTGAAGGCAACAGGAGGGGGTGGAGAGAGTCCCAGTGGGGGGCAGGACGGCTGAGGTGTAAACGAGACATCGTCCAGGGAAGCAGAAGAGGTGCGTGGGGGAGGGGGAAAGCTCCTTAAAGTGAGGGGTGAAGGCACGGGGGAAGGAAAGTCCTGAGAGGAGCTGGGGGGAGGGTGGGCGGAGGCACCTTCATCAAATCTGTTAAAAAACAGGTTTAGTTTGTTTGCCTCCTGCAAGTCTCCTTCCATCATCTGGCTTGCTTGTTTTCCATGGCCAGTGATGAGTTTGCAGTATCGTCGCTCTTCTCAGCGGCTCCAAACTGTCTTCAGCCATCTTTGGGGGTTTCCTGGGCCCATAACCTGTTATCAGAGGTTATCTGTGCAGTAGATCTGCGTGCTACCCCTCAATACCGACTGGGTCTTTTACGGAGGAATAATATGTGTGACACGCCTCTTGTTTTACAGAACTGGAAGAAGTTGAGTTTATTTTCAAGCAAATAAAAACACTACGGACAGACCGGAAGCTGGGACTGGCCATTCAAAATAAAAGGGAAATAACTGAGAGCATATTTCTCAGATAACAACTGCACTTTCTGTCCAGAATTGAGATTCCCTGGAGTGATAGTCGGGGTAACTGTGGTTGTACGGTTCGGTGCGCCATTATATTTTTGGTCAGGAATACAAATTGTCGAGGCAGTGCGTTTCGTAACTTTATCAACTCTAATATGGGAGGCTTAAATCTGTGTGTAGTACAGAACTGTTCAAAGTCTAGAGGACTGCCATTGTCATCCATCAAGTCAATTCTTGACCATATACCTTTCTCAAAGCATTCCTTGTAAAACAGAGGTTTGTTGCCACGCAGTACATATCTATTGTTCCAAATTATTGTACTGTGTGGTGAGAAATTGTGTACATATATCATTTTCCATTATAATAGTATTTGTTTATGGAACTCTGAAAATTGGACAGGAATCTTGTTGATATCCAAGTCAGAGATAAGTAGAAGACTTAGGCCACCGACTATGTTGAATAAGTAGTTTGGAGTACAATACCAGAAAGAATGATGATGTTTGATCCAGGATTTCAACCAGTTCACCTTCAATGTCCCATTCAGGCAGTCCAACTCTATCACTTTCAGCCCTCCTTCACTTGTTTCTTTCACCATATGTGATTTTTTTAGATGGTGTGGTCTGTTCCTCCAGATAAAGTTGAAATTTATTTGGTTAATAGATTTGATGAGTTGATTTGGAGCAGCATTGGAATACACTGGGTATATACATCTGGATAAACATTCCATTTTACTCAAATATATCCGGCCTAATATTGATAAATCTCTTTGGAGCCATATATTCAATTTTGCTTTACTTTGATTCAGTTTAGATTCAATGTTCCTGGACTGATTTAACTTTTGGTCCTTAGATAGGAAAATGCTCAAGTATTTTATTTCTGATTTGATAGGAACACTGCTGATTTCCTTTAGTGGTGAGTCATGCAGCTCAAGAAGTTTGCATTTCTTTAAGTTTAATGACAATCCTGAAGCCTTGGAGAATGTTTTAATTTTTTCAACGCTTATTGGGACTTGATGTTCATTTTTCAAAACTAAGGTTGTGTCATCTGCCAGCAGGCTAATAACAATTTCTGTCCCCGACATTATTTCTGTCACACACACACACACACACACACACACACACACACACACACACACACACACACACACACACACACACACACACACACTCACACACACCTTAATTCCACTCTTTTATATACGCATGTCTGGAGTTCCGGGAGCTCGTTCTCAACGTTCTGGGAATAATCATAGTTGTGCTGATAGCATTAGCCGAAACGCCCCCCCCCCACACACACCACCACCACCACCACCACCACCACCCCACACACACATTAGCTCCTCCATTCATTCACATGTACACGCCGGCTGCTCCGGGGGCTCCACGCCGACGTTTCGGTGATCGATGTCCGGAGAAGGTGCACCATTGCCGGTCTGCGGTGTCCTGTAGACCCCCCCCCTCCATACACACATGCAATACGCCTTGAAACGCATCGCTCGCACCGACGCGGGGAATCCTTTTCCCTACTTCCACAACAACGGCAAGAAACGCGTTGCGTCGGCCGCCGTGAGGAAGGGGGGGGGGGGGGGGGCATTAAGGGGGGGGGGAGAGAGAGACATGGAGATTTTCTCAGCCTCTCATTCTTTTTTTTTTTTTTTTAATTGAACATAAATAGTACACACAACTATACAAATGTACAAATAAACATGGCAAGGTAGAACTGAATGTCAATGAAACAACCAGGCATGAGGAACCAAAGGACATAAGGACATTCATTCTGTATGTAATCAGAAGTTAATAGTGTTAACGGTTTGTGAGAAATTTACAATGCTAGACAAAAAAAGAAATTAAAATGAAATAATTAAATCAATAGATAGACTAATAAAAAATTAAAACGAAAAAATGATTGCAAGGGGAGTACAACATGTAATTAAGTTGGCGACTCACAAGGAATCTCAGATATCAAACTGTATATTTTTTGTTGTTTATATATAAACATATACAAAACAAACATATATTGTTTGTTGTTGTTTATTTTTGGGACATAAGCGAATCACGGTCCGGGCTTCTGCCCTCCTCCGCTCCTCACCTCATCCGCTCCAGGCCCTGGTACTCCCTGTCCGCGGGACCCCCCCCCCCCCCCACCACCCCCACCACCACCAAAACAAACTCTCACACACAGATAAACACACGCACACACACATACACACACACACACACACACACACACAGACACACGCACACAAACACGCACAAACACACACACACACACACACACACACACCTGAACTCATCATAGCTGTGCTAATAGCATTGGCCAAAACGTATCCACAACAAAACAAACATTAGCTCATCCACTCATTCACATATGTGTGTGCCTAGAGGTATGGGAGCTCCAGTCATACGTCCGGGTGATCTATGTCCGGAGAAGGCTCACATTGGCCGGTCTAAGGGGTTCTTCTGCCCCCACAGCTTCCCCGCCTCTGAGAGGAGAAAAATTACCTCCGCTCCTCCGCTCCTCCGCTTTTCAGCTCCACCGCTCCTCCTCTATGGGCCCTGGTACTCCCCCCCCCCCCCACCTAAACAAACTCTCACACATACACACACAAACACACTCACACACACACAAAAACACACACACACACACACACACACACACATACACACACACCTTAACTCATCATAGCTGTGCTAATAGCATTAGCCGAAACGCATCCACAACCAAACAAACATTAGCTCATCCACTCATTCACATGTGTGTGCCCAATGGTCCGAGAGCTCCAATCATACGTCCGGGGGATCTTTGTCCGGAGTATGCTCACATTAGCCAGTCTAAGGGGTTCTTCTGCCCCCAAACTTCCCCGCCTCTGAGAGGAGAAACATTACCTCCGCTCCTCCGCTTCTCAGCTCCATCGCTCCTCCGCTTTGGGCCCTGGAATTCCCGAACCGCTGGACATAAGCGAATCACGGGCCGGGCTTCTGCCCTCCTCTGCTCCTCAGCTCATCGTTCGAGGCCCCGGTACTCCCTGTCCGCGACCCCCCCCCACCTAAACAAATTCACACTCACACACACGCACACACACACACACAGACACACACACACACACACACAAACACACCTTAACTCATCATAGCTGTGCTAATAGCATTAGCCGAAACGCATCCACAACCAAACTGTTGCGTTTAAGTTCGCAGCTTCTTCGTTTTCCATGTTTCGGAAGGAATTCACAAGTTTGCCTTGTTTGAATCGTCTTTTATTTTCTTCTTCACAGCTCCGGGAATCAACATCGGTTAGCCATGGGACATGTACAGTACAGAGTGAGGGAAAAATTCCCGCCAGCACCGCTATACCAAAAAAAAAAACACTGACGTAGAAGTTAACGTCAAGTTAGCTGAACAGTCGCAAAAAACTAAAACAAGTCCCAAACCTTGTCATAAAGTGCCATGCATTTCCTGAGAGTAGATACAAATACAACATATGTATACTAGAATGTAAACTCAAATAAAACTAATGAGATCACCTATCTCAACACCCCCTCTTGATCTCAACATCCAAAAAAAATCTTTGGACATTTGAATTTCCAAATAACCACTTTTTGAATTGTTCTATTTTTACCTTTGTCATGAGTTTTGTCGAGATGTCTGCCAACATGTCCTCTGATGGACAATAGATAAGATTTATTTAACCCTCACTGAGTGCTTCACGAATGAAATGATATTTTACATCAATGTGTTTTGACCTTTGTCTGTTTACAGGATTCTTACTCAGTGCGATGGCCCCCTGATTGTCTCCGTAGATTGTTGTGCAACTGTACATTTTGTTGTCCATACCCGTCTCTTCACCTCTTTTACGCACTCTCCGTTGCTCTGGACTGTTGACCCTAAGTACCTGAAATCCTCCAGCTTCTTGATCTCCACTCCCTGTAGCCTCACCGCTCCACCCGAGTTCCTCTCGTTCACACACATATATTCTGTCTTGCTGCGACTAACTTTCATTCCTCTCCTTTCCAGAGCATACCTCCACCTCTCTAGATTTTCCTCTACCTGTTGTCTGCTCTCACTACAGATCACAATGTCATCCGCAAACATCATGGTCCATGGGGATTCCTGTCTAACCTCATCTGTCAGCCTATCCATCACCATTGCGAACAAGAAGGGGCTCAGAGCTGATCCCTGATGGAGTCCCACCTCCACCTTGAACTTCTCGGTTACCCCTACAGCACACCGTACCAGTGTCTCACAGCTGGCATACATGTCCTGCACCAGTCTAACATACTTCTCTGCCACTCCAGACTTCCTCATACAATACCAGAGCTCCTCTCTTGGCAACCTGTCATATGCTTTTTCTAGGTCTACGAAAACGCAATGCAGCTCCCTCTGGCCTTCTCTGTACTTTTCTATTGGCATTCTCAACGCAAATACTGCATCTGTAGTACTCTTCCTAGGCATGAAGCCATACTGCTGTTCACAAATGCTGACTTCTGCTCTCAGTCTAGTTTCCACTACTCTTTCCCATAACTTCATTGTATGGCTCATCAACTTTATCCCTCTGTAGTTGCCACAATTCTGCACATCCCCTTTATTCTTAAAAATAGGCACCATCACACTTTGTCTCCATTCTTCAGGCATCTCCTCACTCTCTAAGATCCTGTTGAATAATCTAGTCAGAAAATCTACCGCTGCCTCTCCTAGACACTTCCACACCTCCACAGGTATATCATCAGGACCAACTGCTTTTCCACTCTTCATCCTCTTCAATGCCTTCCTCACTTCACTTTTACTCATTTTTGCTACTTTGTGGTCTACAATAATCACCTCTTCTACCCTTGCCTCTCTTTCATTTTCCACATTCATCAGCTCTTCAAAGTACTCTTTCCATCTTCCTGTCTCTCTTCTAGCATCCGTCAATACATTTCTCTCTCTGTCCTTTATCACCCGGACCTGCTGTACATCCTTTCCATCTTTATCTCTCTGTTTCGCCAACCTGTATAGATCATTTTCAGCCTCCTTACTATCCAACCGAGCATACAAGTCATCATAAGCCCTTTGTTTTGCCTTTGCTCCCTCTATCTTTACCTTTCGCCGCATCTCCCTGAACTCCTGTCTGTTCTCTTCAGTCCTCTCAGTATCCCACTTCTTCTTCGCGAACCATTTTCTCTGTATACACTCCTGCACTTCCTCATTCCACCACCAAGTCTCCTTATCTACTTTCCTACCAGATGACACACCAAGTACTCTTCTACCTGTCTCCCTGATAACACTAGCTGTTGTTGTCCAATCATCTGGAAGCTCTCCCTGACAACCCAGACCCTTTCTCAACTCCTCCCTGAAAACCATGCAACACTCTGCTGCAATAATTAAATCATCTACCCAAAGCAAACCTTCTCCACGGCTCTAAACTCGTTCGTCGCCGCTACTTGTGGAACACCGGATGGCTTTCTCCCTCCGCTTCGTTACATTTTATGTCCGCTAGATGGCGGCATCCGACTGTGCACAGCGCTTGGAGCTCCACCAGGCGATATGGCCGCTGTGTATGAGAGGAATAAACGAGTGGGGCCGTGAGTGCAATAAATCCCCCTCCACGTCTTACATGGATGTTATCACCCTGTTACTGTATTTTAACGATACCGCTGTTTTTTCGACCTCAATGTTAAGCCGATTTTTAAACATTAAAAAAACAGATTGCTCGATTCAGTGACACCGAGGCCGTGAGTGGAGGACTTATGGAGTCGACTCCTCCGCTTATTCATATGTGCATGTCTGGTGCTCCCGGAGCTTCACGCCGACGTCACGGGGATCCGTGTCCGAAGAAGGTGCACCTTGGCCGGTCTGCGGGGTCCTGTTGACCGGAAGCTGAGACTGGCCCTTCGAAATAACACGGAAAATAATTGAGAGCATATTTCTCAGTTGACAACGCCCCCACTTGCTCTCATATTATTGGTATCTTTGCCCATTTACATCAAAATAAAATACTCATGACCCAAACAACAACTTTGAAAAATTCAACAACTTAAACTGCGATGCAGGCTTTGTCATAACATCTGCCGGCATCTCTTGTGTTGGACAATACTGTAGGGCTACCTTTCCACATATTTTCTTTGTGACATCTTAACACACTCTTCTGACTGACATATTTTCTGGGTATTGATTTTGATCACTTTGGCCAAGTCCTTCATTTTAAATCTAGCTGTAAGCATGATTTTCACCTCTTTCATTACTTCCTCATCACTCGCAGCTATGATTAAATCATCTGCCCATATTATGATGATGACCTTGTCATTTTGGTTTTCTTTGACATAGACACAATGATCTGCTTCATTCTGAATAAAGTCATTGTCAATCAAGTAAGAATGGAGCATCAGATTCCAATGACGACCTGCCTGTTTAAGGCCGTATAGTGACTTTTCAAGTTTACGCACCAGCTTCTGTTTTTTTACTTGTTACTTCATACCCTTCTGGTTGTTCTACACAGAGCTCACAATCTATGGGTGCATGAAGATAGGCTGTCTTTACATCCATTTGGTGTAGTAACAATTTTTCCTGAACTGATTTCTGCATAAACACCCTCACACTTGTCATATTTGCTGTTGGAGAAAATGTTTCCTCAAAATCCGTGCCATACTTTTGACTGTAGCCCTTAGCAAAATAACGAGCTTTATATTTGTTTGTGCCATCTTCATTTCTATTTAGCGCATACGCCCAGCCCCCCCCAACCCCCACCCCCACCCCCCCGCCACTGCACACTTGCCTTGGGGTAGCTGTGTTAGGGTAAAAGTGTTGTTCTCTCTCAATGACTCCATCTCTTCGTCCATAGATTTCATCCACTTGTCAGCATTGAGGGAACTCCTTGCCTCTTTTTATGTCTGTGGGACACCACACGCCAGTCTATAACAGTAGTCAATGTTAGTGAACACTTGGTCATCGTCAATAGCACTTGTCACATAACCATTAAAGTAACTGGGCTTCTTTTTGGTTCTAGTTGATCGTCTCACATTGTCTGCACTGCTTGGCTGTGTCACACGGTCAGATACGGGGTTGCCCATTTCCAAGGTGTACAAAGGTGTACAAGACAGTGTTGAGCCCAGCGATGATATATGCACTAGAAACTGTTACAATGACTGAAAGATAGCAGGCAGAACTAGAGGTTGCAGATATGAGGATGTTGAGGTTCTCTTTGGGAGTGACCAGGATGGATAGGATCAGGAATGAGTCTATCAGAGGAACAGCACATGTTCGATGTTTTGGAGAGAAGGTCAGAGAAGCCAGACCGAGATGGTTCGGTCATGTACAGAGGAGGGATAGAGAATATATTGGTAGACGGATGCTGGAATTGGAGCTGCAAGGCAAGAGGCCTCGAGGAAGACCAAAGAGAGGATTTATGGACGTGGTGAGAGAGGAGATGAAGGCAGTTGGTGTGAGAGAGGAGGATACGGAGAATAGGGTTAGATGGAGAAAGTTGACTCGCTGTGGCCACACCTGACAGGAAAAGACAAAAGAAGAAGAAGAAGAAGAAGAAGAAGAAGAAGAAGAAGAAGAAGAAGAAGAAGAAGAAGAAGAAGAAGAAGAAGAAGAAGAAGAAGAAGAAGAAGAAGAAGAAGAAGAAGTAAGAAAGAGAGGGTGGGGGGGAAGCAAACCTTCTTCACGGCTCTAAGCTCGTTCGTCGCCGCTACTTGGGGAACACCGGATGGCTTTCTCCCTCCACTTCGTTACATTTTATGGCCGCTAGATGGCGGCATCCGACTGTGCACAGCGCTTGAAGCCCCACCAGGTGATCTGGCAGCTGTGTATGAGAGGAATAAACGAGTGGGGCCGTGAGTGCAATAAATCCCCCTCCACTTCTTACATGGATGTTATCACCCTGTTACTGTATTTTAACGATACCGCTGTGTTTTCCACCTCAATGTTAAGCCGATTTTTAAACATTAAAAACCAAATTGCTCGATTCAGTGACACCGAGGCCGTGAGTGGAGGACTTATGGAGTCGACTCCTCCGCTTATTCATACGTGCATGTCTGGTGCTCCCGGAGCTTCACGCCGACGTCACGGGGATCCGTGTCCGAAGAAGGTGCACCTTGGCCGGTCTGCGGGGTCCTGTTGACCGGAAGCTGAGACTGGCCCTTCGAAATAACACGGAAAATAATTGAGAGCATATTTCTCAGTTGACAACGCCCCCCCTTGCTCTCATATTATTGGTATCTTTGCCCATTTACATCAAAATAAAATACTCATGACCCAAACAACAACTTTGAAAAATTCAACAACTTAAACTGCGATGCAGGCTTTGTCATAACATCTGCCGGCATCTCTTGTGTTGGACAATACTGTAGGGCTACCTTTCCACATATTTTCTTTGTGACATCTTAACACACTCTTCTGACTGACATATTTTCTGGGTATTGATTTTGATCACTTTGGCCAAGTCCTTCATTTTAAATCTAGCTGTAAGCATGATTTTCACCTCTTTCATTACTTCCTCATCACTCGCAGCTATGATTAAATCATCTACCCATATTATGATGATGACTTTGTCATTTTGGTTTTCTTTGACATAGACACAATGATCTGCTTCATTCTGAATAAAGTCGTTGTCAATCAAGTAAGAACGGAGCATCAGATTCCAATGACGACCTGCCTGTTTAAGGCCGTATAGTCACTTTTCAAGTTTACGCACCAGCTTCTGTTTTGTATTTGTTACTTCATACCCTTCTGGTTGTTCTACACAGAGCTCACAATCTATGGGTGCATGAAGATAGGCTGTCTTTACATCCATTTGGTGTAGTAACAAATTTTCCTGAACTGATTTCTGCATAAACACCCTCACACTTGTCATATTTGCTGTTGGAGAAAATGTTTCCTCAAAATCCGTGCCATACTTTTGACTGTAGCCCTTAGCAAAATAATGAGCTTTATATTTGTTTGTGCCATCTTCATTTCTATTTAGCGCATACGCCCAGCCCCCCCACCCCCCACCCCCACCCCCCCGCCACTGCACACTTGCCTTGGGGTAGCTGTGTTAGGGTAAAAGTGTTGTTCTCTCTCAATGACTCCATCTCTTCGTCCATAGATTTCATCCACTTGTCAGCATTGAGGGAACTCCTTGCCTCTTTTTATGTCTGTGGGACACCACACGCCAGTCTATAACAGTAGTCAATGTTAGTGAACACTTGGTCATCGTCAATAGCACTTGTCACATAACCATTAAAGTAACTGGGCTTCTTTTTGGTTCTAGTTGATCGTCTCACATTGTCTGCACTGCTTGGCTGTGTCACACGGTCAGATACGGGGTTGCCCATTTCCAAGGTGTACAAAGGTGTACAAGACAGTGTTGAGCCCAGCGATGATATATGCACTAGAAACTGTTACAATGACCGAAAGATAGCAGGCAGAACTAGAGGTTGCAGATATGAGGATGTTGAGGTTCTCTTTGGGAGTGACCAGGATGGATAGGATCAGGAATGAGTCTATCAGAGGAACAGCACATGTTCGATGTTTTGGAGAGAAGGTCAGAGAAGCCAGACCGAGATGGTTCGGTCATGTACAGAGGAGGGATAGAGAATATATTGGTAGACGGATGCTGGAATTGGAGCTGCAAGGCAAGAGGTCTCGAGGAAGACCAAAGAGAGGATTTATGGACGTGGTGAGAGAGGAGATGAAGGCAGTTGGTGTGAGAGAGGAGGATACGGAGAATAGGGTTAGATGGAGAAAGTTGACTCGCTGTGGCCACACCTGACAGGAAAAGACAAAAGAAGAAGAAGAAGAAGAAGAAGAAGAAGAAGAAGAAGAAGAAGAAGAAGAAGAAGAAGAAGAAGAAGAAGAAGAAGAAGGGGAGAAAGAAGAAGAAGAAGAAGAAGAAGAAGAAGAAGAAGAAGAAGAAGAAGAAGAAGAAGAAGAAGAAGTAAGAAAGAGAGGGTGGGGGGGAAGCAAACCTTCTTCACGGCTCTAAGCTCGTTCGTCGCCGCTACTTGGGGAACACTGGATGGCTTTCTCCCTCCACTTCGTTACATTTTATGGCCGCTAGATGGCGGCATCCGACTGTGCACAGCGCTTGAAGCCCCACCAGGTGATCTGGCAGCTGTGTATGAGAGGAATAAACGAGTGGGGCCGTGAGTGCAATAAATCCCCCTCCACTTCTTACATGGATGTTATCACCCTGTTACTGTATTTTAACGATACCGCTGTGTTTTCCACCTCAATGTTAAGCCGATTTTTAAACATTAAAAACCAAATTGCTCGATTCAGTGACACCGAGGCCGTGAGTGGAGGACTTATGGAGTCGACTCCTCCGCTTATTCATACGTGCATGTCTGGTGCTCCCGGAGCTTCACGCCGACGTCACGGGGATCCGTGTCCGAAGAAGGTTCACCTTGGCCGGTCTGCGGGGTCCTGTTGACCGGAAGCTGAGACTGGCCCTTCGAAATAACACGGAAAATAATTGAGAGCATATTTCTCAGTTGACAACGCCCCCACTTGCTCTCATATTATTGGTATCTTTGCCCATTTACATCAAAATAAAATACTCATGACCCAAACAACAACTTTGAAAAATTCAACAACTTAAACTGCGATGCAGGCTTTGTCATAACATCTGCCGGCATCTCTTGTGTTGGACAATAGTGTAGGGCTACCTTTCCACATATTTTCTTTGTGACATCTTAACACACTCTTCTGACTGACATATTTTCTGGGTATTGATTTTGATCACTTTGGCCAAGTCCTTCATTTTAAATCTAGCTGTAAGCATGATTTTCACCTCTTTCATTACTTCCTCATCACTCGCAGCTATGATTAAATCATCTACCCATATTATGATGATGACCTTGTCATTTTGGTTTTCTTTGACATAGACACAATGATCTGCTTCATTCTGAATAAAGTCGTTGTCAATCAAGTAAGAATGGAGCATCAGATTCCAATGACGACCTGCCAAATTTTCCTGAACTGATTTCTGCATGAACACCCTCACACTTGTCACATTTGCTGTTGGAGAAAATGTTTCCTCAAAATCCGTGCCATACTTTTGACTGTAGCCCTTAGCAAAATAATGAGCTTTATATTTGTTTGTGCCAACTTCATTTCTTTTTAGCGCATACACCCACCCCCCCACCCCCACTGCACACTTGCCTTGGGGTAGCTGTGTTAGGGTCAAAGTGTTGTTCTCTCTCAATGACTCCATCTCGTCGTCCATAGATTTCATCCACTTGTCAGCATTGAGGGAACTCCTTGCCTCTTTAAATGTCTGTGGGACACCACACGCCAGTCTATAACAGTAGTCAATGTTAGTGAACACTTGGTCATCGTCAATAGCACTAGTCACATAACCATTAAAGTAACTGGGCTTCTTTTTGGTTCTAGTTGATCGTCTCACATTGTCTGCACTGCTTGGCTGTGTCACACGGTCAGATACGGGGCTGCCCATTTCCAAGGTGTACAAAGGTGTACAAGACAGTGGTGAGACCAGCGATGATGTATGGACTAGAAACTGTAGAAGAAGAAGAAGAAGAAGAAGAAGAAGAAGAAGAAGAAGAAGAAGAAGAAGAAGAAGAAGTTAGAAAGAGAGGGTGGGGGGGAAGCAAACCTTCTCCACGGCTCTAAACTCGTTCGTCGCCGCTACTCGGGGAACACCGGATGGCTTTCTCCCTCCGCTTCGTTACATTTTATGGCCGCTAGATGAAGATCATCATCATCATCATCATCATCATCATCATCATCATCATCATCATCATCATCATCATCATCATCATCATCATCCTGATCTGAGCTCATCTCTGTCTGGGTTTGTTGCTCTGGAGATGGGTTTGTCACAAATTTTAGCAGTCTGTGTTTTTAGTACTCTTTCACTATTTGGATAATATACAAAATAAGCTGGACTATTTTTGGCATATCCAATGAAAACTCCCTTCTCACCTCTTGAGTCAAGTTTCTTTTTGTTGTGCTTGTATGCATAGCACACAGCACCAAACTTTTGCATTTGTGACACATTTGGTTTCTTTCCCGTCAACATAAAGTAAGCCGTCTGCTTTGTCCGATTATTAAAGCATCAGTTCCTGACCACCGCTGCTGTCTGCACTGCATGGGTCCACAATGTTTTGGGTAGGTTGCTTCCTAGTAACATGCACCATGCCATGTCGAATAAAGTCCTCCAGTTTCTCTTTGCTTTCCCGTTTTGGTGTGGTGAGTATGGCGCTGACGTTTCATGTCTAACACCCCGTTTAGTCATTAGTCCTTGGTACTCTTTTGACATAAACTCAGTACAATTGTCAGATCTCATACACTTAATCTTCCCATAAGGTGCAGTGTCTGCTAAGAATCTCTCTGTGGCACTCACTGTACCACTCTTTTGTTTGAGAAAGTACACAAAAATTGTGTTGGAATAATCATCAGTAAACGACAATGCAAATCTGTGTCCATCTATAGATATGGGATCTACTGGCCCTGCCAGATCTGTATGCACTAAATCAAACACCTTTGTTGCTCTTGCATCAGGCTCTCTGTTTCTGATCTGCACAAACTTCCCTTGAATACACACTTCACATGGTGATACAGGTTTTTCAGTTTTCCCTTTGATTACCATACCATCAATCACTTTTGTCAACTTTTGTACATCGCTCTAATTACAATGGCCGAAAATTTCATGCCATGTTTGTAAATCAAAACACCCTTTGCATTTGTCATTACTTTCATCTGCTGTAGATAGGTAGTAAAGTGTGTTCTGCACATGAATAGGAAATACAGTACCGTCACTCATTTTGACTATGTCTTTTCCTTCATTGAAGATTACCGTTGCTCCGTTTGCTGTGGCGGCCATCACAGAAAAAATGTCCTGTGGACAGGAAGGGATGAACATTGCGTTTCTCAGTGGTGCTGTGTGGTGACGTCCTCTGCTGTCTATGAGGATCACCTCTGCCTCTCCCCGCTGCTTCGCCACGCCTTGACACTTGGTCGCGTCTGCCAGCTCAACATGGTGTGTGTCAGCTCTGAACGTCACTGAAAAACACGGAAGTCAGCAAATTTGAGCTTTTCTTCACTTTGAGTCACATGAACTGCAAATGGTTTGAACGATTCTGGAAGTCCCTTTAGCACCATAGCTATGAGAAGATCATCACTCATGACTTCCTCTGCATTTCTTAGCACCGTGATTATAGTCTCTGCCCTAATCACAAAGTCTGTTACGCTTTCATTGCTTCCTTTCTGCAGTTTTGTCAGGTCAGTATACAGGTTTATAATGCCAGGCTTCCCTTTACCTGCGTAATACTCTCGTAGCATCTTCAGTGCCTTTCTCCCATCATCTGCAGCTTCGCGCATGACCAGGCCTAGACTTTTGTCATCTAAAAACTGGATTCGTTCGGCATGGGCCATTTCATTCTGCTCCTTGTCCTTCGCCTCCTCGTCATCGTCATCAAATTCTGGAGTTTCACTCAGAATTGTGTCTTTGAGCCCCTGTAGCCGCATGCAGGTCAAGCATTTAGTCTCCCAGAGTTCATACTGCTTCTCATCTTCCACACCGAGACAGTCTCTGGTGGCGATTGGTAAATGTAACGGCAGGAGACCAAACTGATTGTTATGTTTGTACGGTAATGCCAATATCAATGTCTCATAACCCGACTATACAACCTCATCCAATTAACCAAAGTGAGACCTTGTCTATAATATGGGTATATTCCCAAGGATTGAGTCAGAGATTTGGAATTTTTCAGAATATAACAAATACCTCAGTCCTTCTTTTTCTGCCTTACGATCCATCCAAATGGCGATTACCAGCTAATTATTCTATGGTAACCAATAAAACTGTCATTGAGGGATTCACTCTAATGACAATACAAAAGACACCACCATTTTGTATGAAACGACAGTGTGGTAAGAAAGAGCATTATCTAGGCCAACTACAGTGTGACACTGTGCTAGATATGGAAACGGATAGACCGGTTAGGAAAACCTATGACTACTATAATAATAGTATATGTGAGGTTGGAAAGTGGGGAATGGGCGTGTGTGCCATGAATCTGACAGCCCTCAAGCCATTATTGGGCATTGAAACAAACCTCACCAAATCTGGTATACCACCATGGAGGATTTTTGCATTCCCACACAAATACGGTTATCCATACATGCCCAAAAACACATGTATGGATTTGTGGCAAACGAGCATTTCTGTATCTGCCTGAACATTGGTGTGGCACATGCTATTTGGCCCGATTAGGAAGTGCTATGACTTTTATACCAGAGCATAACATGACTCATAGCGTACAACTCATTAGGCCTATGGGACATGAACGTAGTCGAAGAGCCTTGATAAGTGACTCTAGAGGAATACTTATGACAATGTTCCCTAACTATGGTGTAGCCTACTCGGGACATCGAATGAATGAGGTCTGGGCGACATTACAGAACCTAACGTCAAGGGTTCTAGAATTGAATGGACTGATACAAAACAATCCAGAGACTATGGCTATGAAAGAAATGCTTTTACAAAATCGTGTGGCTTTAGATATTGTCTTAGCCAAGGAAGGTGGTGTATGTGCGATAATAGGACAACAATGTTGCACATATATCCCAGACACGCGAGACAATTTCACAGTAATTCATGACAAATTGACGACATTAAAGAACCAACTAGAGGGTAAAGAGGACAGTGATACTTTAATGTCGTTTTTACAGTTTGACCCTCTTGGATGGATCATCAACGGAACTTGGTGGCAAATACTTTTAAAGTGCCTTACACCTGTGATTGTGATTCTTATTTTGTTTTGTTTATTTACTATGTGCGTTATTCCTTGTTTGAGAAGCATGATTGCTAAAATGGCTTCCGCAGCCTTTGTCCAGATGGCAATAGTAGCAGTGCAGACCCAACCAAGGACTCACTACACTGGACAGATACATGAGCAACTGCCTATAAGTGATTCAGAAAAAGAAAATGATAACAATTTGACTGTGGAGGACGACGACCATGATGTTGTATGAAGTGTTATCTGTAAACTATGTACCAACATGGCATGATGATGCTGAAGAGTTTAACATTGTTCGGAGTCTCATAAACAGGAGAGAATTGTTAGAGTTTACTCTCTATTTCTATAACTATGTTATTTCGACTACTCACATGAAGTTAGCCAGACATGCTAGAGCACAAAAGACCTTTGTCCTCTAACAAGAGTTGGGCCCTCCAAGATATTCCAATGGTCGTAAACATCTTTAGATAAGAACCTACCCCCCCGTAAACGTAAATCTAAACGAGGATAAACACTTCTGGAGAGAAACCTGACCACCCCTGTATATCATCCTGGACAACTTCACATATGCATGAACTATACTATACAATGAATGTTGTTATGTAAATAAACACTTTCACACAATAACAAGCCGAGCAAGGAGGAACTCGGGGGGATTCTCTGGATCTTGGCTCCAAAGAGCGCGCTGAGTCTCCCCCTCTGCAGAGCACAAAAGAATAGTCGCTTGTCTGTGTTATTTCTTATGATAACCTCAGTCTCCTCTTTACAGGTTTTACCTTAGACCAGCATGAATTAGAATTACTCTCTAATAGCCGCAAGTGGAGCATCTACCTGCATGTCCAGAAGCTTCCTGTTCAGCAGGGCAGGTCGAATGGTGTTAAAAGCACTGGAGAAGTCAAAGAACATGACTCTCACAGTGCTTCCTGCCTCCTCCAGGTGTGTGTAGATTCTGTGCAGCAGGAAGATGATGGCGTCTTCCACTCCTATCCGTGGGTGGTATGCGAACCGCAGGGGGTCCAGCGAAGGTCCGACGACTGTGCCAAGGTGCCTCAGGACGAGCCTCTCCAGCGACTTCATGACGTATGATGTCAGGGCCACCGGTCTGTAGTCGCTGTGTCTGCTGGGATGCTTCACCTCGGGCGCTGGAACCAGGCATGAGGTTTTCCACCGGTCGGGGACAACCATCTGGGTCAGGCTCAGGTTGAAGAGATGTGAGAAGATCCCACACAGCTGAGAGGCACATCCTTTCAGCACTCTGGGGCTGAGGCCGTCAGGGCCAGCAGCTTTCCTGGGACGAAGGCGGCTGAACCCTCTTCCCACCTCCTCAGCGGTGAAGGCAACAGGAGGGGGTGGAGAGAGTCCCAGTGGGGGGCAGGACGGCTGAGGTGTAAACGAGACATCGTCCAGGGAAGCAGAAGAGGTGCGTGGGGGAGGGGGAAAGCTCCTTAAAGTGAGGGGTGAGGGCACGGGGGAAGGAAAGTCCTGAGAGGAGTTGGGGGGAGGGTGGGCGGAGGCACCTTCATCAAATCTGTTAAAAAACAGGTTTAGTTTGTTTGCCTCCTGCAAGTCTCCTTCCATCATCTGGCTTGCTTGTTTTCCATGGCCAGTGATGAGTTTGCAGTATCGTCGCTCTTCTCAGCGGCTCCAAACTGTCTTCAGCCGTCTTTGGGGGTTTCCTGGGCCCATAACCTGTTATCAGAGGTTATCTGTGCAGTAGATCTGCGTGCTACCCCTCAATACCGACTGGGTCTTTTACGGAGGAATAATATGTGTGACACGCCTCTTGTTTTACAGAACTGGAAGAAGTTGAGTTTATTTTCAAGCAAATAAAAACACTACGGACAGACCGGAAGCTGGGACTGGCCATTCAAAATAAAAGGGAAATAACTGAGAGCATATTTCTCAGATAACAACTGCACTTTCTGTCCAGAATTGAGATTCCCTGGAGTGATAGTCGGGGTAACTGTGGTTGTACGGTTCGGTGCGCCATTATATTTTTGGTCAGGAATACAAATTGTCGAGGCAGTGCGTTTCGTAACTTTATCAACTCTAATATGGGAGGCTTAAATCTGTGTGTAGTACAGAACTGTTCAAAGTCTAGAGGACTGCCATTGTCATCCATCAAGTCAATTCTTGACCATATACCTTTCTCAAAGTATTCCTTGTAAAACAGAGGTTTGTTGCCACGCAGTACATATCTATTGTTCCAAATTATTGTACTGTGTGGTGAGAAATTGTGTACAAATATCATTTTCCATTATAATAGTATTTGTTTATGGAACTCTGAAAATTGGACAGGAATCTTGTTGATATCCAAGTCAGAGATAAGTAGAAGACTTAGGCCACCGACTATGTTGAATAAGTAGTTTGGAGTACAATACCAGAAAGAATGATGATGTTTGATCCAGGATTTCAACCAGTTCACCTTCAATGTCCCATTCAGGCAGTCCAACTCTATCACTTTCAGCCCTCCTTCACTTGTTTCTTTCACCATATGTGATTTTTTTAGATGGTGTGGTCTGTTCCTCCAGATAAAGTTGAAATTTATTTGGTTAATAGATTTGATGAGTTGATTTGGAGCAGCATTGGAATACACTGGGTATATACATCTGGATAAACATTCCATTTTACTCAAATATATCCGGCCTAATATTGATAAATCTCTTTGGAGCCATATATTCAATTTTGCTTTACTTTGATTCAGTTTAGATTCAATGTTCCTGGACTGATTTAACTTTTGGTCCTTAGATAGGAAAATGCTCAAGTATTTTATTTCTGATTTGATAGGAACACTGCTGATTTCCTTTAGTGGTGAGTCATGCAGCTCAAGAAGTTTGCATTTCTTTAAGTTTAATGACAATCCTGAAGCCTTGGAGAATGTTTTAATTTTTTCAACGCTTATTGGGACTTGATGTTCATTTTTCAAAACTAAGGTTGTGTCATCTGCCAGCAGGCTAATAACAATTTCTGTCCCCGACATTATTTCTGTCACACACACACACACACACACACACACACACACACACACACACACACACACACACACACACACACACACACACACACACACACACACACACACACACACACACCTTAATTCCACTCTTTTATATACGCATGCCTGGAGTTCCGGGAGCTCGTTCTCAACGTTCTGGGAATAATCATAGTTGTGCTGATAGCATTAGCCGAAACGCCCCCCCCACACACACCACCACCACCACCACCACCACCACCCCACACACACATTAGCTCCTCCATTCATTCACATGTACACGCCGGCTGCTCCGGGGGCTCCACGCCGACGTTTCGGTGATCGATGTCCGGAGAAGGTGCACCATTGCCGGTCTGCGGTGTCCTGTAGACCCCCCCCCTCCATACACACATGCAATACGCCTTGAAACGCATCGCTCGCACCGACGCGGGGAATCCTTTTCCCTACTTCCACAACAACGGCAAGAAACGCGTTGCGTCGGCCGCCGTGAGGAAGGGGGGGGGCATTAAGGGGGGGGAGAGAGAGACATGGAGATTTTCTCAGCCTCTCATTCTTTTTTTTTTTTTTTTAATTGAACATAAATAGTACACACAACTATACAAATGTACAAATAAACATGGCAAGGTAGAACTGAATGTCAATGAAACAACCAGGCATGAGGAACCAAAGGACATAAGGACATTCATTCTGTATGTAATCAGAAGTTAATAGTGTTAACGGTTTGTGAGAAATTTACAATGCTAGACAAAAAAAGAAATTAAAATGAAATAATTAAATCAATAGATAGACTAATAAAAAATTAAAACGAAAAAATGATTGCAAGGGGAGTACAACATGTAATTAAGTTGGCGACTCACAAGGAATCTCAGATATCAAACTGTATATTTTTTGTTGTTTATATATAAACATATACAAAACAAACATATATTGTTTGTTGTTGTTTATTTTTGGGACATAAGCGAATCACGGTCCGGGCTTCTGCCCTCCTCCGCTCCTCACCTCATCCGCTCCAGGCCCTGGTACTCCCTGTCCGCGGGACCCCCCCCCCCCACCACCCCCACCACCACCAAAACAAACTCTCACACACAGATAAACACACGCACACACACATACACACACACACACACACACACACACAGACACACGCACACAAACACGCACAAACACACACACACACACACACACACACACCTGAACTCATCATAGCTGTGCTAATAGCATTGGCCAAAACGTATCCACTACCAAACAAACATTAGCTCATCCACTCATTCACATATGTGTGTGCCTAGAGGTATGGGAGCTCCAGTCATACGTCCGGGTGATCTATGTCCGGAGAAGGCTCACATTGGCCGGTCTAAGGGGTTCTTCTGCCCCCACAGCTTCCCCGCCTCTGAGAGGAGAAAAATTACCTCCGCTCCTCCGCTCCTCCGCTTTTCAGCTCCACCGCTCCTCCTCTATGGGCCCTGGTACTCCCCCCCCCCCACCTAAACAAACTCTCACACATACACACACAAACACACTCACACACACACAAAAACACACACACACACACACACACACACACATACACACACACCTTAACTCATCATAGCTGTGCTAATAGCATTAGCCGAAACGCATCCACAACCAAACAAACATTAGCTCATCCACTCATTCACATGTGTGTGCCCAATGGTCCGAGAGCTCCAATCATACGTCCGGGGGATCTTTGTCCGGAGTATGCTCACATTAGCCAGTCTAAGGGGTTCTTCTGCCCCCAAACTTCCCCGCCTCTGAGAGGAGAAACATTACCTCCGCTCCTCCGCTTCTCAGCTCCATCGCTCCTCCGCTTTGGGCCCTGGAATTCCCGAACCGCTGGACATAAGCGAATCACGGGCCGGGCTTCTGCCCTCCTCCGCTCCTCAGCTCATCGTTCGAGGCCCCGGTACTCCCTGTCCGCGACCCCCCCCCACCTAAACAAATTCACACTCACACACACGCACACACACACACACAGACACACACACACACACACACAAACACACCTTAACTCATCATAGCTGTGCTAATAGCATTAGCCGAAACGCATCCACAACCAAACTGTTGCGTTTAAGTTCGCAGCTTCTTCGTTTTCCATGTTTCGGAAGGAATTCACAAGTTTGCCTTGTTTGAATCGTCTTTTATTTTCTTCTTCACAGCTCCGGGAATCAACATCGGTTAGCCATGGGACATGTACAGTACAGAGTGAGGGAAAAATTCCCGCCAGCACCGCTATACCAAAAAAAAAAACACTGACGTAGAAGTTAACGTCAAGTTAGCTGAACAGTCGCAAAAAACTAAAACAAGTCCCAAACCTTGTCATAAAGTGCCATGCATTTCCTGAGAGTAGATACAAATACAACATATGTATACTAGAATGTAAACTCAAATAAAACTAATGAGATCACCTATCTCAACACCCCCTCTTGATCTCAACATCCAAAAAAAATCTTTGGACATTTGAATTTCCAAATAACCACTTTTTGAATTGTTCTATTTTTACCTTTGTCATGAGTTTTGTCGAGATGTCTGCCAACATGTCCTCTGATGGACAATAGATAAGATTTATTTAACCCTCACTGAGTGCTTCACGAATGAAATGATATTTTACATCAATGTGTTTTGACCTTTGTCTGTTTACAGGATTCTTACTCAGTGCGATGGCCCCCTGATTGTCTCCGTAGATTGTTGTGCAACTGTACATTTTGTTGTCCATACCCGTCTCTTCACCTCTTTTACGCACTCTCCGTTGCTCTGGACTGTTGACCCTAAGTACCTGAAATCCTCCAGCTTCTTGATCTCCACTCCCTGTAGCCTCACCGCTCCACCCGAGTTCCTCTTGTTCTCACACATATATTCTGTCTTGCTGCGACTAACTTTCATTCCTCTCCTTTCCAGAGCATACCTCCACCTCTCTAGATTTTCCTCTACCTGTTGTCTGCTCTCACTACAGATCACAATGTCATCCGCAAACATCATGGTCCATGGGGATTCCTGTCTAACCTCATCTGTCAGCCTATCCATCACCATTGCGAACAAGAAGGGGCTCAGAGCTGATCCCTGATGGAGTCCCACCTCCACCTTGAACTTCTCGGTTACCCCTACAGCACACCGTACCAGTGTCTCACAGCTGGCATACATGTCCTGCACCAGTCTAACATACTTCTCTGCCACTCCAGACTTCCTCATACAATACCAGAGCTCCTCTCTTGGCAACCTGTCATATGCTTTTTCTAGGTCTACGAAAACGCAATGCAGCTCCCTCTGGCCTTCTCTGTACTTTTCTATTGGCATTCTCAACGCAAATACTGCATCTGTAGTACTCTTCCTAGGCATGAAGCCATACTGCTGTTCACAAATGCTGACTTCTGCTCTCAGTCTAGTTTCCACTACTCTTTCCCATAACTTCATTGTATGGCTCATCAACTTTATCCCTCTGTAGTTGCCACAATTCTGCACATCCCCTTGATTCTTAAAAATAGGCACCATCACACTTTGTCTCCATTCTTCAGGCATCTCCTCACTCTCTAAGATCCTGTTGAATAATCTAGTCAGAAAATCTACCGCTGCCTCTCCTAGACACTTCCACACCTCCACAGGTATATCATCAGGACCAACTGCTTTTCCACTCTTCATCCTCTTCAATGCCTTCCTCACTTCACTTTTACTCATTTTTGCTACTTTGTGGTCTACAATAATCACCTCTTCTACCCTTGCCTCTCTTTCATTTTCCACATTCATCAGCTCTTCAAAGTACTCTTTCCATCTTCCTGTCACTCTTCTAGCATCCGTCAATACATTTCTCTCTCTGTCCTTTATCACCCGGACCTGCTGTACATCCTTTCCATCTTTATCTCTCTGTTTCGCCAACCTGTATAGATCATTTTCAGCCTCCTTACTATCCAACCGAGCATACAAGTCATCATAAGCCCTTTGTTTTGCCTTTGCTCCCTCTATCTTTACCTTTCGCCGCATCTCCCTGAACTCCTGTCTGTTCTCTTCAGTCCTCTCAGTATCCCACTTCTTCTTCGCGAACCATTTTCTCTGTATACACTCCTGCACTTCCTCATTCCACCACCAAGTCTCCTTATCTACTTTCCTACCAGATGACACACCAAGTACTCTTCTACCTGTCTCCCTGATAACACTAGCTGTTGTTGTCCAATCATCTGGAAGCTCTCCCTGACAACCCAGACCCTTTCTCAACTCCTCCCTGAAAACCATGCAACACTCTGCTGCAATAATTAAATCATCTACCCAAAGCAAACCTTCTCCACGGCTCTAAACTCGTTCGTCGCCGCTACTTGTGGAACACCGGATGGCTTTCTCCCTCCGCTTCGTTACATTTTATGTCCGCTAGATGGCGGCATCCGACTGTGCACAGCGCTTGGAGCTCCACCAGGCGATATGGCCGCTGTGTATGAGAGGAATAAACGAGTGGGGCCGTGAGTGCAATAAATCCCCCTCCACTTCTTACATGGATGTTATCACCCTGTTACTGTATTTTAACGATACCGCTGTGTTTTCCACCTCAATGTTAAGCCGATTTTTAAACATTAAAAACCAAATTGCTCGATTCAGTGACACCGAGGCCCTGAGTGGAGGACTTATGGAGTTGACTCCTCCGCTTATTCATAAGTGCATGTCTGGTGCTCCCGGAGCTTCACGCCGACGTCACGGGGATCCGTGTCCGAAGAAGGTGCACCTTGGCCGGTCTGCGGGGTCCTGTCGACTGGGAAGTTGAGACTGGCCCTTGGAAATAAAACGGAAAATAATTGAGAGCATATTTCTCAGTTAACAACGCCCCCACTTGCTCTCATATTATTGGTATCTTTGCCCATTTACATCAAAATAAAATACTCATGACCCAAACGACAAACAAAAACTTTGAAAAATTCAACAACTTAAACTGCGATGCAGGCTTTGTCATAACATCTACCGGCATCTCTTGTGTTGGACAATACTGTAGGGCTACCTTTCCACATATTTTCTTTGTGACATCTTAACACACTCTTCTGACTGACATATTTTCTGGGTGTTGATTTTGATCAGTTTGCCCAAGTCCTTCATTTTAAATCTAGCTGTAAGCATGATTTTCACCTCTTTCATTACTTCCTCATTACTTGCAGCTATGATTATATCATCTACCCATATTATGATGATGACTTTGTCATTTTGGTTTTCTTTGACATAGACACAATGATCTGCTTCATTCTGAATAAAGTCATTGTCAATCAAATAAGAATGGATCGTCAGATTCCAATTACGAACTGCCTGTTTAAGGCCGTATAGTGACTTTTCAAGTTTACGCACCAGCTTCTGTTTTGTATTTGTTACTTCATACCCTTCTGGTTGTTCTACACAGAGCTCACAATCTATGGGTGCATGAAGATAGGCTGTCTTTACATCCATTTGGTGTAGTAACAAATATTCCTGAACTGATTTCTGCATTAACACCCTCACACTTGTCATATTTGCTGTTGGAGAAAATGTTTCCTCAAAATCCGTGCCATACTTTTGACTGTAGCCCTTAGCAACATAACAAGCTTTTTATTTGTTTGTGCCATCTTCATTTCTTTTTAGCGCATACGCCCCCCCCCCCCCCCCCCCCCCCGCCACTGCACACTTGCCTTGGGGTAGCTGTGTTAGGGTAAAAGTGTTGTTCTCTCTCAATGACTCCATCTCTTCGTCCATAGATTTCATCCACTTGTCAGCATTGAGGGAACTTCTTGCCTCTTTAAATGTCTGTGGGACACCACACGCCAGTCTATAACAGTAGTCAATGTTAGTGAACACTTGGTCATCGTCAATAGCACTCGTCACATAACCATTAAAGTAACTGGGCTTCTTTTTGGTTCTAGTTGATCATCTCACATTGTCTGCACTGCTTGGCTGTGTCACACGGTCAGATATGGGGTTGCCCATTTCCAAGGTGTACAAAGGTGTACAAGACAGTGGTGAGCCCAGCGATGATATATGCACTAGAAACTGTTACAATGACCGAAAGACAGCAGGCAGAACTAGAGGTTGCAGATATGAGGATGTTGAGGTTCTCTTTGGGAGTGACCAGGATGGATAGGATCAGGAATGAGTCTATCAGACGAACAGCACATGTTCGATGTTTTGGAGAGAAGGTCAGAGAAGCCAGACTGAGATGGTTCGGTCATGTACAGAGGAGGGATAGAGAATATATTGGTAGACGGATGCTGGAATTGGAGCTGCAAGGCAAGAGGTCTCGAGGAAGACCAAAGAGAGGATTTATGGACGTGGTGAGAGAGGATATGAAGGTAGTTGGTGTGAGAGAGGAGGATACGGAGAATAGGGTTAGATGGAGAAAGTTGACTCGCTGTGGCCACACCTGACGGGAAAAGACAAAAGAAGAAGAAGAAGAAGAAGAAGAAGAAGAAGAAGAAGAAGAAGAAGAAGAAGAAGAAGAAGAAGAAGAAGAAGTTAGAAAGAGAGGGTGGGGGGGAAGCAAACCTTCTCCACGGCTCTAAACTCGTTCGTCGCCGCTACTCGGGGAACACCGGATGGCTTTCTCCCTCCGCTTCCTTACATTTTATGGCCGCTAGATGGCGGCATCCGACTGTGCACAGCGCTTGAAGCCCCACCAGGTGATCTGGCAGCTGTGTATGAGAGGAATAAACGAGTGGGGCCGTGAGTGCAATAAATCCCCCTCCACTTCTTACATGGATGTTATCACCCTGTTACTGTATTTTAACGATACCGCTGTTTTTTCGACCTCAATGTTAAGCCGATTTTTAAACATTAAAAAACCAGATTGCTCGATTCAGTGACACCGAGGCCGTGAGTGGAGGACTTATGGAATCGACTCCTCCGCTTATTCATATGTGCATGTCTGGTGCTCCCGGAGCTTCACGCCGACGTCACAGGGATCCGTGTCAGAAGAAGGTGCACCTTGGCCGGTCTGCGGGATCCTGTTGACTGGGAAGTTGAGACTGGCCCTTGGAAATAAAACGGAAAATAATTGAGAGCATATTTCTCAGTTAACAACGCCCCCACTTGCTCTCATATTATTGGTATCTTTGCCCATTTACATCAAAATAAAATACTCATGACCCAAACAACAACTTTGAAAAATTCAACAACTTAAACTGTGATGCAGGCTTTGTCATAACATGTGCCGGCATCTCTTGTGTTGGAAAATACTGTAGGGCTACCTTTCCACATATTTTCTTTGTGACATCTTAACACACTCTTCTGACTGACATATTTTCTGGGTATTGATTTTGATCACTTTGCCCAAGTCCTTCATTTTAAATCTAGCTGTAAGCATGATTTTCACCTCTTTCATTACTTCCTCATCACTCGCAGCTATGATTAAATCATCTACCCATATTATGATGATGACTTTGTCATTTTGGTTTTCTTTGACATAGACACAATGATCTGCTTCATTCTGAATAAAGTCATTGTCAATCAAGTAAGAATGGAGCATCAGATCCCAATGACGACCGACCTGTTCAGGGACGTATAGTGACTTTTCAAGTTTACACACCAGCTTCTGTTTTGTATTTGTCACTTCATACCCTTCTGGTTGTTCTACACAGAGCTCACAATCTATGGGTGCATGAAGATAGGCTGTCTTTACATCCATTTGGTGTAAGAACAAATTTTCCGGAACTGATTTCTGCATAAACACCCTCACACTTGTCATATTTGCTGTTGGAGAAAATGTTTCCTCGAAATCCGTGCCATACTTTTGACTGTAGCCCTTAGCAACATACCGAGCTTTATATTTGTTTGTGCCATCTTCATTTCTTTTTAGCGCTTTCGCCCCCCCACCCCCCACCCCCACCCCCACTGCACACTTGCCTTGGGGTAGCTGTGTTAGGGTAAAAGTGTTCTTCTCTCTCAATGACTCCATCTCTTCGTCCATAGATTTCATCCACTTGTCAGCATTGAGGGAACTCCTTGCCTCTTTAAATGTCTAACTGATCATAATCATCATCATCATCATCATCATCATCATCATCATCATCATCATCATCATCATTATCATCATCATCCTGGTCTGAGCTCATCTCTGTCTGGGTTTGTTGCTCTGGAGATGGGTTCGACACAAATTTTAGCAGTCTGTTTTAGTACTCTTTCACTATTTGGATAATATACAAAATAAGCTGGACTATTTTTGGCATATCCAATGAAAACTCCCTTCTCACCTCTTGAGTCAAGTTTCTTTTTGTTGTGCTTGTATGCATAGCACACAGCACCAAACTTTTGCATTTGTGACACATTTGGTTTCTTTCCCGTCAAGCCGAAACGCCCCCCCCCCCCCCCCCCACCACCACCACCACACACACATTAGCTCCTCCATTCATTCACATGTACACGCCGGCTGCTCCGGGAGCTCCACGCCGACGTTTCGGTGATCGATGTCCGCAGAAGGTGCACCATTGCCGGCCTGCGGTATCCTGTAGACCCCCCCCCCTCCATACACACATGCAATACGCCTTGAAACGCATCGCTCGCACCGACGCGGGGAATCCTTTACCCTACTTCCACAACAACGGCGAGAATCACATTGCGTCGGCCGCCGTGAGGAAGAGGGGGGGGGGCATTAAGGGGGGGAGAGAGAGAGACATGGAGATTTTCTCAGCCTCTCATTCTTTTTTTTTTTTTTTTTTAATTGAACATAAATAGTACACACAAATATACAAATGTACAAATAAACATGGCAAGGTAGAACTGAATGTCAATGAAACAACCAGGGATGAGGAAGCAACGGACAGAAGGACATTTGTTCTGTATGGAATCAGAAGTTAATAGTGTTAACGGTTTGTGAGAAATTTACAGTGCTAGACAAAAAAAGAAATTAAAAGGAAATAATTAAATCAATAGATAGACAAATAAAAAATTAAAACGAAAAAAGATTGCAAGGGGAATACAACATATAATTAAGTTGGCGATTCACAAGGAATCTCAGACATCAAACTGTATATTTTTTGTTGTTTATATATAAACATATACAAAACAAACATATGTTGTTTGTTGTTGTTATTTTTGGGATATATTGAGGAATATTTGTTGGAAAGGAGTCACAATCGCTTTTTGATAATGTCGAAGTGTATAGGTGGCTATAGAATTTAAAGATTTCTGTGGAAATTATAGCTTCATCTGTAATTTCCTTGTTGTTAAGACGGGCTTCCGCTTTGCTCCGCTCCTCCGCTCCTCCGCTCTTCCGCTCGGGCCCTGGAACTCCCGATCTGCGGGACTTCGGTGAATTCCGGGCCAGTCTTCTGCTCTTCTGCTCTCCTCCGCTTCTTCGCTCCCCCGCTTTGGACCCTGGAACTCCCGAACTGGGCCGGGCTTCTGCCCTCCGCCTCTCCTCTGCTCATCCGCTCCAGGCCCTGGCACTCCCTGTCATCCAGTCATTCGCATGTGCGTGCCCGGAGGTCCGGGAGCTCCACTCAAACGTCCGGGGGATAAGGGTAAGGGGTCCTGCTCCCCCCCCCCCTCTCCGCCTCTGAGAAGAGAAACATCTCCTCCGCTCCTCCGCTTCTCAGCTCCTCCGCTCCTCCGCTGCGGAACCAGGTACTACCGATCCGCCAGACTCAGGTGAATTGCGGACAGGGCTTTTGCTGTCCTCCGCTCCTCCGCTTTGGGCCCTGGAACTCCCGAACCGCTGGACATAAGCGAATCAAGGCCGGGCATCTGCCCTCCTCCGCTCCTCAGCTCATCCGCTCGAGGCCCTGGTACTCCCAGTCCGCGGGAACCCCCCCCATCCCCACCCACCCACCAAAACAAACTCTCACACACACACACACACACACACACACACACACACACACACACACAGAGACACACACACACACACACAGACACACACCCATACACACACACACACACACACACACCTGAACTCATCATAGCTGTGCTAATAGCATTGGCCGAAACGTATCCACAACAAAACAAACATTAGCTCATCCACTCATTCACATATGTGTGTGCCCAGAGGTACGGGAGCTCCAGTCATACGTCCGGGTGATCTATGTCCGGAGAAGGCTCACATTGGCCGGTCTAAGGGGTCCTGCTGCCCCCAAGCTTCCCCGCCTTTGAGAAGAGAAACATAACTCCGCTCCTCCGCTTCTCAACTCCTCTGCTCCTCCGCTATGGGCCCTGGTGCCCCCGATCCTCCGAACTCAGGCGAATAGCGTGACGTGCTTCTGCTCTCCTATAAGCCCCTACACACTTCAAACACGGCTGTTATCACCCTGTTACTGCATTACAATGACACATTTGCTTTTGATCTCAGTGTCTGCCACCGTAAGGAAAAAGCGGGGGGACGGGGGACGGGGGGGGGGGGGGGGGGGGGGACATAAGGGCATTCGTTCTGTATGTAATCAGAAGTTAATAGTGTTAACGGTTTGCGAGAATTTTTAATGCTAGACAAAAACAGAAAATTAAAAGGAAATAATTAAATAAATAGATAGAAAAATAAAATTAAAAACTAAAAAAAAAAATTGTAAGGGGAATATAACATGTAATTAAGTTGGCCGTTCACAAGGAATCTCAGACATCAAACTGTTTTTAATTGAACATTAATAGTACACACAAATATACAAATGTACAAATAAACATAGCAAGGTAGAACTGAATGTCAATGAAACAACCAGGGATGAGGAAGCAACGGACAGAAGGACATTTGTTCTGTATGGAATCAGAAGTTAATAGTGTTAACGGTTTGTAAGAAATTTACAGTGCTAGACAAAAAAAGAAATTAAAAGGAAATAATTAAATCAATAGATAGACAAATAAAAAATTTAAACGAAAAAAAAATTGCAAGGGGAATATAACATGTAATTAAGTTGTTTTTTTTTTTTTTCCAAAAAAAAAGGAATCTCAGACATGGGTAACTGTATATTTTTCAGTTTTTGGATTTTTCCATAAGTTTTAAGTTTTTTTTTTATAATTCAAAATCGTTTATGAAGAAATTAAAATTTGGGGAGCATTTTTGCATTCTGTTTTTGTGAATGAACAACTTGGCCAGGCCTAAAAGAACATTGACACAGAGTTCATCTGTTATGTTGCTTATAAGTAAACCAAATGTGATATCATCTTTTGAGAGGGAAACTGGTGACGATGGAATGAGAATGAGAAAAAATATATGGTCAGTGGTTTCAATGTTGTCTTCACAAAATGTACAAATATTATCTTCAAAAGTAAAGCGTACCCGCAATAATTCCTTAGATGGGTAGATGTCATTCATAATTTAGAAGTGGGTCTCTTCTTGCCTTGGGGGGTATGGGTAGAGTCAGACACATAGTTCGCAGCGTGGCAGTCGATTCCTTATCAAATTTATTTCAAATATTATTTTTGTTTTGACGTCCAGGGAACAAGTTTCCTGTGAAACATGTCCTAATAAAGGAGTTGCTGCACTTTCTGTCCAGAATTGAGATTCCCTGGAGTGATAGTCGGGGTAACTGTGGTTGTACGGTTTGGTGCGTCATTATATTTTTGGTCAGGAATACAAATTGTCGAGGCAGTGCGTTTCGTAACTTTATCAACTCTAATATGGGAGGCTTAAATCTGTGTGTAGTACAGAACTGTTCATAGTCTAGACGACTGCCATTGTCATCCATCAAGTCAATTATTGACCATATACCTTTCTCAAAGCATTCCTTGTAAAACAGAGGTTTGTTGCCACGCAGTACATATCTATTGTTCCAAATTATTGGACTGTGTGGTGAGAAATTGTGTACATATATCATTTTCCAGTATAATAGTATTTGTTTATGGAACTCTGAAAATTGGACAGGAATCTTGTTGATATCCAAGTCAGAGATAAGCACAAGACTTAGGCCACCGACTTTGTTAAATAAGTAGTTTGGAGTACAATACCAGAAAAAATGATGATGTTTGATCCAGGATTTCAACCAGTTCACCTTCAATGTCCCATTCAGGCAGTCCAACTCTATCACTTTCAGCCCTCCCTCACTTGTTTCTTTCCCCATATGTGATTTTTTTAGATGGTGTGGTCTGTTCCTCCAGATAAAGTTGAAATTTATTTGGTTAATAGATTTTATGAGTTGATTTGGAGCAGCATTGGAATACACTGGGTATATACATCTGGATAAATATTCCATTTTAGTCAAATATATCCGGCCTAATATTGATAAATCTCTTTGGAGCCATATATTCAATTTTGCTTTACTTTGATTCAGTTTAGATTCAATGTTCCTGGATTGATTTAACTTTTGGTCCTTAGATAGGAAAATGCTCAAGTATTTTATTTCTGATTTGATAGGAACATTGCTGATTTCCTTTAGTGGTGAGTCATGCAGCGCAAGAAGTTTGCATTTCTTTAAGTTTAATGACAATCCTGAAGCCTTGGAGAATGTTTTAATTTTTTCAACGCTTATTGGGACTTGATGTTCATTTTTCAAAACTAAGGGTGTGTCATCTGCCAGCAGGCTAATAACAATTTCTGTCCCCGACATTATTTCTGTCCCACACATACACACACACACACACACACACACACACACACACACACACACACACACACATAGACACACACACACACACACACACACACACTCACACACACCTTAATTCCACTCTTTTATATACGCATGTCTGGAGTTCCGGGGGCTCGTTCTCAACGTTCTGGGGATAATCATAGCTGTGCTGATAGCATTAGCCGAAACGCCCCCCCCCCCCCTTCCCCCCACACCACCACCACCCCACACACACAAATTAGCTCCTCCATTCATTCACATGTACACGCCGGCTGCTCCGGGAGCTCCACGCCGACGTTTCGGGGATCGATGTCCGGAGAAGGTGCACCATTGCCGGTCTGCGGTGTCCTGTAGACCCCCCCCCTCCATACACACATGCAATACGCCTTGAAACGCATCGCTCGCACCGGCGTCCTACTGCCCCCAAACTTCCCATCCTCTGCCTTTGAGAAGAGAAACATTACCTCCGCTCCTCCATTCCTCCGCTTCTCCGCTCCTCCGCTCCTCCGCTCCTCCGCGATGGGCCCTGGTACCACCCCCCCACCTAAACAAACTCTCACACATACACACACGAACACACTCACACAGACACAAAAACAAACAAACACACACACACACACACACACACACACCTTAACTCATCATAGCTGTGCTAATAGCATTAGCCGAAACGCATCCACAACCAAACAAACATTAGCTCATCCACTCATTCACATGTGTGTGCCCAATGGTCCGGCAGCTCCAATCATACGACCGGGTGATCTATGTCCGGAGAATGCTCACATTAGCCCGTCTAAGGGGTTCTTCTGCCCCCAAGCTTCCCCGCCTCTGAGAGAAGAAACATTAGAAACATCCAGAATTATGGGATGTGCTTCTGCCCTCCATCCGCTTCACAGCTCATCCGCTCCAGGCCCAGCTACCCCCTGTCCGCGCCCCCCCCCCCACCTAAACAAACTGTCACAAACATATACACAAACGCACACACAAAAACACACACACACACACACACAAGAACACACAAACACACAAACACACACACACCTTAAGTCATCATAGCTGTGCTAATAGCTCCCAAGATTCCCCGCCTCTGAGAGGAGAAACAATACCTCCGCTACTCCGCTCCTCCGCTTCTCAGCTCCACCGCTCCTCGGCTATGGGCCCTGGTACCCCCCCCCCACTTAAACACACTCACTCACACACAAAAACACAAAAACACACAAACACACAAACGCACACACACACACACACACACACACAAACACACCTTAACTCATCATAGCTGTGCTAATAGCATTAGCCGAAACGCATCCACTACCAAACAAACATTAGCTCATCCACTCATTCACATGTGTGTGCCCAATGGTCCGGGAGCTCCAATCATACGTCCGGGGGATCTATATCTGGAGAAGGCTCACAGTGGCTGGTCTAAGGCGTCCTACTGCCCCCAAACTTCCCATCCTCTGCCTTTGAGAAGAGAGAAATTACCTCCGCTCCTCCATTCCTCCGCTTCTCCGCTCCACAGCTCTTCCGCGATGGGCCTTGGTACCCCCCCCCCCCACCTAAACAAACTCTCACACACACACACACGAACACCCTCACACAGACACAAAAACAAACAAACAGACACACACACACACACACACACACACACACACACACACACACCTTAACTCATCATAGCTGTGCTAATAGCATTAGCCGAAATGCATCCACAACCAAACAAACATTAGCTCATCCACTCATTGACATGTGTGTGCCCAATGGTCCGGGAGCTCCATTCATACGTTCGGGGGATCTATGTCCGGAGAATGCTCACATTAGCCCGTCCAAGGGGTTCTGATGCCCCCAAGCTTCCCCGCCTCTGAGAGGAGAAACTATGCCTCTGCTACTCCGCTCCTCCGCTCCTCCGCTTCTCAGCTCCACTGCTCCTCCGCTTTGGGCCCTGGAATTCCCGAACCGCTGGACATAAGCGAATCAAGGCCGGGCATCTGCCCTCCTCCACTCCTCAGCTCATCCGCTCGAGGCCCTGGTACTCCCTGTCCGCGACCCCCCCCACCTAAACAAACTCACACACACACACACACACAAACACACACAGACATACACACACACACACCTTAACTCATATTAGCTGTGCTAATAGCATTAGCCGAAACGCATCCACAACCAAACAAACATTAGCTCATCCACTCATTCACATGTGTGTGCCCAATGGTCCGGCAGCTCCGGTCATACGTCTGGGGGAGCTATCTCCAGAGAAGGCTCACATCAGGCCGTCTAAGGGGTTCTTCTGCCCCCAAGCTTCCCCGCCTCTGAGAGAAGAAACATTACCTCCGCTCCTCTGCTCCTCCGCTTCTCAGCTCCACCGCTCCTCCGCTATTGGCCCTGGTACCCCCCCCCCACCTAAACACACTCACACACACTCAAAAACACACAAACACACACAAAGACACTCACACACACACACACACACACACACACACACACACCTTAACTCATCATAGCTGTGCTAATAGCATTAGCCGAAACGCATCCACTACCAAACAAACATTAGCTCATCCACTCATTCACATGTGTGTGCCCAATGGTCCGGGAGCTCCAATCATACATCCGGGGGATCTATATCTGGAGAAGGCTCACAGTGGCCGGTCTAAGGCGTCCTACTGCACCCAAACTTCCCATCCTCTGCCTTTGAGAAGAGAAAAATTACCTCCGCTCCTCCATTCCTCCGCTTCTCCGCTCCTCTGTGATGGGCCCTGGTACCCCCCCCCCCACACACTTAAACAAACTCTCACACATACACACACGAACACACTCACACAGACACAAAAACAAACAAACACACACACACACACACACACACCTTAACTCATCATAGCTGTGCTAATAGCATTAGCCGAAACGCATCCACAACCAAACAAACATTAGCTCATCCACTCATTCACATGTGTGTGCCCAGTGGTCCGGGAGCTCCAATCATACGTACAGGGGATCTATGTCCGGAGAATGCTCACATCAGGCCGTCTAAGGGGTTCTTCTGCCCCCAAGCTTCCCCGCCTCTGAGAGAAGAAACATTACCTCCGCTCCTCTGCTCCTCCGCTTCTCAGCTCCACCGCTCCTCCGCTATTGGCCCTGGTACCCCCCCCCCCCCACCTAAACACACTCACACACACTCAAAAACACACAAACACACACAAAGACACTCACACACACACACACACACACACACACACACACACCTTAACTCATCATAGCTGTGCTAATAGCATTAGCCGAAACGCATCCACTACCAAACAAACATTAGCTCATCCACTCATTCACATGTGTGTGCCCAATGGTCCGGGAGCTCCAATCATACATCCGGGGGATCTATATCTGGAGAAGGCTCACAGTGGCCGGTCTAAGGCGTCCTACTGCACCCAAACTTCCCATCCTCTGCCTTTGAGAAGAGAAAAATTACCTCCGCTCCTCCATTCCTCCGCTTCTCCGCTCCTCTGTGATGGGCCCTGGTACCCCCCCCCCCACACACTTAAACAAACTCTCACACATACACACACGAACACACTCACACAGACACAAAAACAAACAAACACACACACACACACACACACACACACACACACACCTTAACTCATCATAGCTGTGCTAATAGCATTAGCCGAAACGCATCCACAACCAAACAAACATTAGCTCATCCACTCATTCACATGTGTGTGCCCAGTGGTCCGGGAGCTCCAATCATACGTACAGGGGATCTATGTCCGGAGAATGCTCACATCAGGCCGTCTAAGGGGTTCTTCTGCCCCCAAGCTTCCCCGCCTCTGAGAGAAGAAACATTACCTCCGCTCCTCTGCTCCTCCGCTTCTCAGCTCCACCGCTCCTCCGCTATTGGCCCTGGTACCCCCCCCCCCCACCTAAACACACTCACACACACTCAAAAACACACAAACACACACAAAGACACTCACACACACACACACACACACACACACACACACACACTTAACTCATCATAGCTGTGCTAATAGCATTAGCCGAAACGCATCCACTACCAAACAAACATTAGCTCATCCACTCATTCACATGTGTGTGCCCAATGGTCCGGGAGCTCCAATCATACATCCGGGGGATCTATATCTGGAGAAGGCTCACAGTGGCCGGTCTAAGGCGTCCTACTGCACCCAAACTTCCCATCCTCTGCCTTTGAGAAGAGAAAAATTACCTCCGCTCCTCCATTCCTCCGCTTCTCCGCTCCACCGCTCCTCTGTGATGGGCCCTGGTACCCCCCCCCCCCACACACTTAAACAAACTCTCACACATACACACACGAACACACTCACACAGACACAAAAACAAACAAACACACACACACACACACACACACACACACACACCTTAACTCATCATAGCTGTGCTAATAGCATTAGCCGAAACGCATCCACAACCAAACAAACATTAGCTCATCCACTCATTCACATGTGTGTGCCCAGTGGTCCGGGAGCTCCAATCATACGTACAGGGGATCTATGTCCGGAGAATGCTCACATTAGCCCGTCTAAGGGGTTCTGCTGCCCCCAAGCTGCTCCGCCTCTGAGAGAAGAAACATTACCTCCGCTCCTCTGCTCCTCCGCTTCTCAGCTCCGTCGCTCCTCCGCTATGGGCCCTGGTACTCCTCCCCCCCCCCCACCTAAACAAATTCTCACACAAAATCACTCACACACACACAAAAACACACAAACACACAAACACACATACACACACATCTTAACTCATCAGAGCTGTGCTAATAGCATTAGCCGAAACGCATCCACAACCAAACAAACATTCGCTCATCCACTCATTCACATGTGTGTGCCCAATGGTACTCCCTGTCCGCGACCCCCCCCCCCCCACCAAAAGAGCCTCTCACACACACACACACACACACAAAGACACTCACACACACACAGACACACACATACACACATACACACACCTTCAGTCTTCATAGCTGTGCTAATAGCTTTAGCCGAAACGCATCCACAACCAAACAAACATTAGCTCATCCACTCATTCACATGTGTGCGCCCTGGTACTCCGTGTCCGCGACCCCCCCCCCCCCCACCAAAACAAACTATCACACACATACACAAAGACACTCACACACACACACACACACTGACACACATACACACATTAAGTCATCATAGCTGTGCTAATAGCATTAGCCGAAATGCATCCACAACCAAACAAACATTAGCTCATCCACTCAGTCACATGTGTGTGCCCAATGGTCCGCTTCTCCGCTCCACCGCTCCTCCGCTATAGGCCCTGGTACTCCCGATCCGCCGGACTCAGGAGAATTATGGGACGTGCTTCTGCCCTCCATCCGCTTCACAGCTCATCCGCTCCAGGCCCAGCTACCCCCCTTCCGCGCCCCCCCCCACCTAAACAAACTGTCACACACATATACACAAACGCACACACAAACACACACACACACAAGAACACACAAACACACAAACACACACACACACACACACACCTTAAGTCATCATAGCTGTGCTAATAGCTCCCAAGCTTCCCCGCCTCTGAGAGGAGAAACAATACCTCCGCTACTCCGCTCCTCCGCTCCTCCGCTTCTCAGCTCCACCGCTCCTCCGCTATGGGCCCTGGTACCTCCCCCCCCCACCTAAACACACTCACACATACACAAAAACACACAAACACACACACGCGCGCACACACACACACACACACACAAACACACCTTAACTCATCATAGCTGTGCTAATAGCATTAGCCGAAATGCATCCACTACCAAACAAACATTAGCTCATCCACTCATTCACATGTGTGTGCCCAATGGTCCGGGAGCTCCAATCATACGTCCGGGGGATCTATATCTGGACAAGGCTCACAGTGGCCGGTCTAAGGCGTCCTACTGCCCCCAAACTTCCCATCCTCTGCCTTTAAGAAGAGAAAAATTACCTCCACTCCTCCATTCCTCTGCTTCTCCGCTCCACCGCTCCTCCGCGAAGGGCCCTAGTACCCCCCCCCACCTAAACAAACTCTCACAGATACACACACGACACACTCACACAGACACAAAAAAAACAAACACACACACACACACACACACAAACCTTAATTCATCATAGATGTGCTAATAGCATTAAACGAAACGCATCCACAACCAAACAAACATTAGCTCATCCACTCATTCACATGTGTGTGCCCAATGGTAATCCCTGTCCGCGACCCCCCCCTCCCCCACCAAAAGAGCCTTTCACACACACAAACACACACACACACACACACACACAAAGACACTCACACACACACACAGACACACACATACACACATACACACACTTTAAGTCTTCATAGCGGTGCTAATAGCATTAGCCGAAACGCATCCACAACCAAACAAACATTAGCTCATCCACTCATTCACATGTGTGTGCCCTGGTACTCCCTGTCCGCGACCCCCCCCCCACCAAAAGAAACTATCACACACATAAACAAAGACACTCACATACACACACACACAGACACACATACACACCTTAAGTCATCATAGCTGTGCTAAAAGCATTAGCCGAAACGCATCCACAACCACACAAACATTAGCTCATCCACTCATTCACATGTATGTGCCCAGAGGTCTGGGAGCTCCGGTCATACGTCTGGGGGAGCTATCTCCAGAGAAGGCTCACATTAGGCCGTCTAAGGGGTTCTTCTGCCCCCAAGCTTCCCCGCCTCTGAGAGAAGAAACATGACCTCCGCTCCTATGCTCCTCCGCTTCTCAGCTCTACCGCTCCTCCGCTATTGGCCCTGGTACCCCCCCCCCACCTAAACACACTCACACACACACAAAAACACACAAACACAAACACAAACAAAGACACACACACACACACACATACACACACACACACACACAAACACCTTAACTCATCATAGCTGTGCTAATAGCATTAGCCGAAACGCATCCACTACCAAACAAACATTAGCTCATCCACTCATTCACATGTGTGTGCCCAATGGTCCGGGAGCTCCAATCATACATCCGGGGGATCTATATCTGGAGAAGGCTCACAGTGGCCGGTCTAAGGCGTCCTACTGCACCCAAACTTCCCATCCTCTGCCTTTGAGAAGAGAAAAATTACCTCCGCTCCTCAATTCCTCCGCTTCTCCGCTCCACCGCTCCTCCATGATGGGCCCTGGTACCCCCCCCCCCCACTTAAACAAACTCTCAACCAAACACACACGAACACACTCACATAGACACAAAAACAAACAAACACACACACTCACACACACACACAAACACCTTCACTCATCATAGCTGTGCTAATAGCATTAGCCGAAACGCATCCACAACCAAACAAACATTAGCTCATCCACTCATTCACATGTGTGTGCCCAGTGGTCCGGGAGCTCCAATCATACGTTCGGGGGATCTATGTCCGGAGAATGCTCACATTAGCCCGTCTAAGGGGTTCTGCTGCCCCCAAGCTGCTCCGCCTCTGAGAGAAGAAACATTACCTCCGCTCCTCTGCTCCTCCGCTTCTCAGCTCCACCGCTCCTCCGCTATGGGCCCTGGTACTCCCCCCCCCCCCCCCACCTAATCAAAAACTCACACAAAATCACTCACACACACACAAAAACACACAAACACACACATCTTAAGTCATCAGAGCTGTGCTAATAGCATTAGCCGAAACGCATCCACAACCAAACAAACATTCGCTCATCCACTCATTCACATGTGTGTGCCCAATGGTACTCCCTGTCCGCGACCCCCCCCCCCCCCACCAAAAGAGCCTCTCACACACACACACACACAAAGACACTCACACACACACAGACACACACATACACACATACACACACCTTCAGTCTTCATAGCTGTGCTAATAGCTTTAGCCGAAACGCATCCACAACCAAACAAACATTAGCTCATCCACTCATTCACATGTGTGCGCCCTGGTACTCCGTGTCCGCGACCCCCCCCCCCCCACCAAAACAAACTATCACACACATACACAAAAACACTCACACACACACACACACTGTAACACATACACACATTAAGTCATCATAGCTGTGCTAATAGCATTAGCCGAAATGCATCCACAACCAAACAGACATTAGCTCATCCACTCATTCACATGTGTGTTCCCAATGGTCCGCTTCTCCGCTCCACCGCTCCTCCGCTATAGGCCCTGGTACTCCCGATCCGCCGGACTCAGGAGAATTATGGGACGTGCTTCTGCCCTCCATCCGCTTCACAGCTCATCCGCTCCAGGCCCAGCTACCCCCTGTCCGCGCCCCCCCCCCCACCTAAACAAACTGTCACACACATATACACAAACGCACACACAAACACACACACGCACAAGAACAAACAAACACACAAACACACACACACACACACCTTAACTCATCATAGCTGTGCTAATAGCATTAGCCGAAATGCATCCACTACCAAACAAACATTAGCTCATCCACTCATTCACATGTTTGTGCCCAATGGTCCGGGAGCTCCAATCATACGTCCGGGGGATCTATATCTGGAGAAGGCTCACAGTGGCCGGTCTAAGGCGTCCTACTGCCCCCAAACTTCCCATCCTCTGCCTTTGAGAAGAGAAAAATCACCTCCGCTCCTCCATTCCTCCGCTTCTCCGCTCCACCGCTCCTCCGTGATGGGCCCTGGTACCCCCCCCCCACTTAAACAAACTCTCACACATACACACACGAACACACTCACAGAGACACAAAAACAAACAAACACACACACTCACACACACACACACACACCTTAACTCATCATAGCTGTGCTAATAGCATTAGCCGAAACGCATCCACAACCAAACAAACATTAGCTCATCCACTCATTCACATGTGTGCGCCCTGGTACTCCGTGTCCGCGACCCCCCCCTCCCACCAAAACAAACTATCACACACATACACAAAGACACTCACACACACACACACACTGACACACATACACACATTAAGTCATCATAGCTGTGCTAATAGCATTAGCCGAAATGCATCCACAACCAAACAAACATTAGCTCATCCACTCATTCACATGTGTGTGCCCAATGGTCCGCTTCTCCGCTCCACCGCTCCTCCGCTATAGGCCCTGGTACTCCCGATCCGCCGGACTCAGGAGAATTATGGGACGTGCTTCTGCCCTCCATCCGCTTCACAGCTCATCCGCTCCAGGCCCAGCTACCCCCTGTCCGCGCCCCCCCCCCCCACCTAAACAAACTGTCACACACATATACACAAACGCACACACAAACACACACACACACAAGAACACACAAACACACAAACACTCATCATAACTCATCATAGCTGTGCTAATAGCATTAGCCGAAACGCATCAACTACCAAACAAACATTAGCTCATCCACTCATTCACATGTGTGTGCCCAATGGTCCGGGAGCTCCAATCATACATCCGGGGGATCTATATCTGGAGAAGGCTCACAGTGGCCGGTCTAAGGCGTCCTACTGCACCCAAACTTCCCATCCTCTGCCTTTGAGAAGAGAAAAATTACCTCCGCTCCTCCATTCCTCCGCTTCTCCGCTCCACCGCTCCTCCGTGATGGGCCCTGGTACCCCCCCCCCCCCCACTTAAACAAACTCTCACACATACACACACGAACACACTCACACAGACACAAAAACAAACACACACACTCACACATACACACACACACCTTAACTCATCATAGCTGTGCTAATAGCATTAGCCGAAACGCATCCACAACCAAACAAACATTAGCTCATCCTCTCATTCACATGTTTGTGCCCAGTGGTCCGGGAGCTCCAATCATACGTTCGGGGGATCTATGTCCGGAGAATGCTCACATTAGCCCGTCTAAGGGGTTCTGCTGCCCCCAAGCTGCTCCGCCTCTGAGAGAAGAAACATTACCTCCGCTCCTCTGCTCCTCCGCTTCTCAGCTCCACCGCTCCTCCGCTATGGGCCCTGGTACTCCCCCCCCCCCTACCTAAACAAACTCTCACACAAAATCACTCACACACACACAAAAACACACAAACACACAAACACACATACACACATCTTAACTCATCAGAGCTGTGCTAATAGCATTAGCCGAAACGCATCCACAACCAAACATTCGCTCATCCACTCATTCACATGTGTGTGCCCAATGGTACTCCCTGTCCGCGACCCCCCCCCCCCACCAAAAGAGCCTCTCACACACACACACACACAAAGACACTCACACACACACAGACACACACATACACACATACACACACCTTCAGTCTTCATAGCTGTGCTAATAGCTTTAGCCGAAACGCATCCACAACCAAACAAACATTAGCTCATCCACTCATTCACATGTGTGCGCCCTGGTACTCCATGTCCGCGACCCCCCCCCCCCCCCCCACACCAAAACAAACTATCACACACATACACAAAGACACTCACACACACACACACACACTGACACACATACACACATTAAGTCATCATAGCTGTGCTAATAGCATTAGCCGAAACGCATCCACAACCAAACAAACATTAGCTCATCCACTCATTCACATGTGTGTGCCCAATGGTCCGCTTCTCCGCTCCACCGCTCCTCCGCTATAGGCCCTGGTACTCCCGATCCGCCGGACTCAGGAGAATTATGGGACGTGCTTCTGCCCTCCATCCGCTTCACAGCTCATCCGCTCCAGGCCCAGCTACCCCCTGTCCGCCCCCCCCCCCCACCTAAACAAACTGTTACACACATATACACAAACGCACACACAAACACACACACACACACACACACACACAAGAACACACAAACACACAAACACACACACACACACACACACC
>NW_028233998.1:185000-190000 GCF_037954325.1 Fistularia commersonii
TTTACAAGGAATTTCAGACATCAAACTGTATGTTTTTTGGTTTTTGGATTTTTCCATAAGTTTTAAGGATTTTTTTTTTTTTTAATTATTCAAAATCGTTTATGAAGAAATTAAAATTTGGGGAACATTGCTGCATTCTGTTTTTGTGAACGAAGAACTTGGCCAGGCCAGGAGATCTGTGAGTTACCCCTCAATACCGGCTGGGTCTTTTACGGAGGAATAATATGTGTGGCACGTCTCTTGCTTTGCAGAACTGGAAGAAGTTTATTATGCTAGACAAAAAAAGAAATTGAAAGGAAATAATTAAATAAATAGATAGACAAATGAAATTAAAAACGAAAAAAAAAATTAGGAGAAACATTACTTCCGCTCCTCCAATCTTCTGTTTCTCAGCTCCACCGCTCCTCCGCTATTGGCCCTGGTACCCCCGATCCTCCGAACTCAGGCGAATTGCGTGACGTGCTTCTGCTATTCTCCGCTCGTCCGCTTTTCCGCTTTGGGGCTTGGAACCCCTGAACCGCTGGACATAAGCGAATCACGGGCAGGATTTCTGCCCTCCTCCGCTCCTCCACTCATCCGGTACAGGCCCTGGTACTCCATGTCCGCGACCCCCTCCACCTTAACAAACTGTCACAAACACACACACACACACACACACACACATACACACACGCACACAAACACACTTACACACACCTTAACTCATCATAGCTGTGCTAATAGCATTAGCCAAAACACATCCACAAGCACACAAACATGATCTCATCCACTCATTCACATGTGTGTGCCCAGAGGTCCGGGAGCTCCATGTTGTAAATGGGCGGTACTTTTACCTATAGGTGGCGCTACTGCTATATCAGTGTGTTACGTCTGTGTGTTTTTGCGTCTTAACAAAGGAAGAAGAATGTTACGTGTTTTTTTCTTTCATGCTGCCTGCAATAAAGTTCGTTCTTAAAATACAATAGGTTATGGGCCCAGAGTGTCTCTAAAAGGCTGGATTACACTGAATATTTTGTGTGATAGTGAACAGTATTGTGGGAACTCACAATGGAGGACAAGCTGTTTATCGACAAGCTGAGCGGACCGGAGAATTGGGCAACGTGGAAGTTTCAAATGGAACATCTGCTAAAGGCTAAAGGACTGTGGCGAATGCTAACAGAGGAAGACACATTAGCCCCAGATGCTAACGCAGCAGCACAGGGTGAGTTCACGAAACAGAGAGAGAAAGCGTTCTCTGTGTTAGTGCTCAATGTAAGTTCATCCCTGTTGTACCTGATTACAAACTGTAAGACTCCCAAAGAAGTGTGGACTACACTGAAAGATATTTTTGAAAGAGACACGCTGGCAAATAAACTATTTCTGAAGAAGAAATATTTCAGGTGCGAAATGAAGGAAGGAGATGGTTTGACTGAGCACCTCAAACAAATGAAAGAACTGACTGACCAGTTATCAGCAATAGGAGCTGTAATTGAAGAGGAAGACCAAATTGTAACATTGTTGGGAAGTTTACCACCAAGTTACGCTACAGTTGTCACTGCACTGGAAACAAAGATTGACAACCTGACACTCAAATTTGTTCAACAAGCGTTAATCGATGAGGAACAAAAGCGAGTGAATGCTAATGATTACAGTGGTGGTCCTTCAGGTGGTGCAGCAGCAATGTCATCACAGGTGTGTGGCAATCTGCAGGATCGCTCCAAAGCAGTGGGAGCAGGACATAGCACATGGAGATGCTATAAATGTGGGAAGGAAGGCCACATTAAACGTGACTGTCCAAGCTGGAAAAACAAATCAAAAAAGAAAATCCACAAAGCTAAAAATGTGGTGTGTGAGGATGAGGATGGTTCATCTGAAAGTGCCTTTGTAGCTAGAAGGGAAAGCTCAGAAAAACCACATCAGTTTGAGTGGTTAATTGATTCTGGAGCATCAAAGCACATGACATGCGAGCAAGGAATTCTTAAGGAATACCAGCAGTTCTCAAAAGAACAGTCAGTGAAGCTCGGTGACGGCAGGGTGGTTGATGCCCTGGGAATTGGAAATGTCAACATGACAATGACCTTCAAGTCAAGCAAGGTAAAAAATGCTACGATGTATGATGTGCTGTATGTTCCAAAACTTTCTGGGAATTTATTCTCAGTGGGAGCTGCCACCAAAAAGGGAAATACGGTTCAGTTTAAGAGGTCCTGCTGCTACATTCGTGGAAAAGATGGAACTCTTAAAGGAATGGGAACACGAAGAGCTGATGGACTATATCAGCTAGATGTGAAAGGAAATGAATCAGTCACTCACAGTGCATCAGTAGCTGCTATCTTGTGGCACCGGCGCCTCGGTCACACTACCAAGCTGAAGGAACTAAAAGGTCTGGTGAACGGAGTGGACTTCTCTGCAGACAAAGAAGTTCCCTTCTGTGAAGGATGTGTGGAGGGCAAGCTGGCTAAAAAGCCATTCAAGTCGATTGGAGAAATACGTTCCGAGCGCAAGATGCAGTTAATTCATCGTGATGTCTGTGGTCCCATGCAAACTGAATCTATAAGTGGATCCAAATATTTTGTGACTTTCACAGACGATTACTCAAGATGCTCCAAGGTATACTTCATGAAACAGAAGAATGAAGTGCTGTGTAAATTCAAGGAATTTGAGAAGACATTCACAAATGAGTGTGGACTAAGCATCCAGAGGCTGAGAACAGACAATGGTGGTGAGTACACCTCAAGGGAGTTTCAAGAATATTTGAAGGTTCAAGGCATCCACCATGAAATGACTGGACCTCACTCACCACAGCAAAACGGAGTTGCTGAAAGAAAAAATAGAACACTCGTTGAAGCAGCAAGGAGCATGTTGTCTCATGCTAAGTTACCAAAGATGTTCTGGGCAGAGGCTGTTGCCACAGCAGCTTACATACAGAACAGGCTGCCTACTTCTGTCCCGAAGGGAGAGACACCGTACCAGAGATGGTGTGGGAAAAAACCTAATGTGGGTCACATGAAGGTGTTTGGCTGTATTGCCTATGCACTTGTCCCAGATGAAGAGAGAAAGAAGCTGGACAAAAAGACTGTGAAGCCGCGCTTCGTGGGATATGCAAACAATGCCAGAGGCTATCGCCTGTACGATGAAGAGAAGAGGAGGATTCTGATCCGTCGAGATGTCGTCTTTGATGAATCCAACTTTAACTTGAAGCAGGAACCGAAAGTACACTGCACAGACACCGAGATAACTATGAAAATAGATGAGAGTGAAACAAAACATGACGAAGTCACTGTTGAGAGCACTGTCAGAAAAAATGACAGAATCAGAAAGCCTCCAATAAGATTTGGATATGATGAGTTTGCTGATGTAGTGACTGTTGATCATTATGCAAACATGTGTTGCGTGACAGAGCCACTCTCACTAAAAGAGGCAATGGAGAGTCCTCATGCAAAAGACTGGCAGGAGGCAGCTGACTTGGAATATGAGTCACTGCTGGAAAACGAGACATGGGACTTAGTCGACTTGCCAAGAGACAGAAAGGCAGTAGGATCCAGATGGGTGTTCAAAGTCAAGCATCGCAGTGATGGAAGAGTGGAACGATACAAGTGTAGACTCGTTGCACAGGGCTACACACAGTTGTATGGCGCTGACTATGATGAAACGTTTTCACCAGTGGTACGATTTAGCTCTATTCGTACATTACTGTCCTTTGCTGTTCAAAAGGGTCTACATGTCCACCAGATGGATGTTGTAACTGCATTCCTCAATGGACACCTGGAAGAAGAAATATACATGGAGCAACCTGAGGGCTTCATCAAAACAGGGCAGGAACATCTGGTATGCAAACTAAAAAAATCAATCTATGGACTGAGACAGTCTCCTCGCTGTTGGAACAAGGCTTTTACGGAGTTCATGATGGAAATTGGATTCAAACAGAGCACATCAGACCCCTGCGTGTTTGTGAGATCAAGACAAGAGCTTGAAATACTAGCAGTTTACGTGGATGATTTGATCCTGATTACAGAGTCCACTGAGAGCATGGACGAGCTCAAAGCAGCTCTCAAGGAGTGCTACAAGATGAAAGACATGGGTGAGCTGTCCTACATCCCAGGCATCTCTGTCATCCAAGATAAAGAAAAGAATCGTATCATTCTTCAGCAGAAGCATTACATTGAAGCCATACTTCGGAAGTATGGAATGGATAATGCAAATCCTGTGGCAACTCCTGCAGATGCCAACGTCAGGCTAAAAAGGAGTGATGGTGTCAGTATGTCAGTGCACCAGCATACCTATCAGTCAATGGTTGGAAGTCTGCTGTATGCTGCCATGGCGACAAGACCGGACATAGCTCAAGCTGTGAGTGCTGTGTCGAAGTTCAATGCAAATCCAGATGCTTCACATCTGACTGCTGTAAAGAGGATACTTCGATACTTGAAAGGGACATTAAATCTTGCTCTGAAATATGAGAGGTCAGACTCCGGAGCTTTAATCGGATACTCGGATGCTGACCGGGCTGGAGATCAAGATGATCGCCGGTCAACAACAGGCGACATCTTCCTTCTGAGTGGAGGAGCAGTAAGCTGGCTCAGCAAGAAACAATCAACAGTAGCACTTTCAACAGCAGAAGCTGAATACATCTCACTCAGTCAAGCAGCTCAAGAAGGAATCTGGCTGAAACGACTACTGTGTGATCTCGGTGTAGAGTCTGTGTCCACAGTGATCCTTGAAGATAACCAAGGAGCCATCGCAATTGCAAAGAATCCTGTAAATCACTCCAGGACCAAACACATAGACATTCGCTACCACTATATCCGTGAATGTGTGCAGAATGGACAAATTGAAGTGCAATATTGTCCAACAAATGATATGAAAGCGGATATCTTTACCAAGCCACTCGGTAGACAGAGATTTGAATATCTCAGGGGCGAGATCGGACTCTTTTTTGTTTAAAAATGCTTGACAGGTGTACGAAGAACGCTGCCGAGTCAAAGCGATTTCTAAAAAATGGGAAAAAGAGTTCCAGTATAACCAAT
>NW_028233998.1:195000-262500 GCF_037954325.1 Fistularia commersonii
GTGTATTCAGTCCCGTTGTCTGACCTGATACATTTGACACGACCATACGCTGCGCTGTCAGCAAGGAACTTCTCTGTTGCTAATGTAGCTTCACTCTTGTATTTGAGAAAATATACAAATACTGCCCCTGAATAATCATCTGTGAATGAAATGACATACTTATGCCCTTCTTGACCAGCTGGTTCAATCGGGCCTGATAAGTCAGTGTGTACCATTTTTAGGGGTGCATCAGCTTTTGCATCAGCTTGCCTGTTTCTGCTATTTGTGAATTTTCCCTCCGTGCATACGTTACAGTCTACGTTACAGTCTACCTTGGTCTGACCTGTAATCTTCATACCCTCGACTAAGTTTGGTCATTTTAATACATCTTTTACATTGCAGTGTCCCATAATCTCATGCCATGTTTTGACATCACAAGTTAAGTTTACTCTATCTCTGGACATCATGTCATTTACTGTATCATCATAAAGTTGTTGATAATTTACCGTTCTTATGTAGTAGAGTCTGTCACATTCCTCAATGCTGAAAATTTTTCCTTCTTTGGTTATGAGTCTGTTCTCTCCTTCTTTGAATATCACGCTGGCTCCATCAGCTGTGGCTGCCTTCACCGATATGAAGTCCTGAGGATATGATGGGATGAATAAGGCTCCCCTTAAGGTTACCAGGACAGGTTTTCCTTCAATGTCCTGGAGTAACACTTCTGCATCACCTCTTTTTAGTGCCACTTTGTTTCTTCTGGTCCCGTCTGCTAGCTCCATGTAATGTTTGTTTGGGTTGAAAAACTCATCAAATCTTATGAATTTGTCTTCTTGTGTTATGATGTGTGATGTAGCGCCACAGTCTACCATCAGTCCATTTTTTCTGATATTTTCCGGAGGGACTTTTTGACTGACCTTGAATACAAAAGTTTGCTCATCTTCCTTATCTTTGTCTTGGATGTCTGTGTTTTGTTTGACCGAGTCTTCTTTGGGCTTGGATTTTCTTCTGCATGTCTCATCGGTGTGGGTTGTGCTTCTGTGATAGCTGCACCATTTTGGCCCTGATTTTTGGTGACAAGCTTTTGCCATATGGCCACGGTTTCCACATCCATAGCAGATCACCGTTGACATGTCCACTTTCATGACATTGTCTGATTTGGTTTTGCTGTCAAACTTTTCAGTCTCTTCATAACTTCTTAGTTTACTCTTGAACTGAATAAACGTCATTTCTTCACTGCTCTGAGTTACGTGAATGACGAAGGGCTTGTACGGTTCTGGAAGCCCTTTCATAACCATAGCGATCATCAGCTCATCACTTATCACCTGTTTTGTGTTTCTCAGAGCGGTGACTGCCTTTTCTGCTCTGATAATGTAATCTGTTATTGTTTCGTCGGGTTCCTTCTTGAGTGAGCATAGTTCGCTGTACAGGGAAATAATTCTGGGCTTACCCTGGCTGGCGTAATGATCCCGTAATATTTTCAAAGCTTTTCGACCGTCATCTGCGGCTTCCCTCATTACCAATGATAGACTTTTATCATCGAGGAACTGGATAAGCTCAGCGTAGCATTCTGCATTTTTATCTGGGTCGGGCTCAACAGTTGAAAGTATTGTCTCTTTCAAACCTTCGAGTCGCATGTGTCCCAGAAACTTTACTTCCCAAAGCTCGTAGTTGTTTTCGTCTCCATCGAAAACCAAACGTTGCCATCTTCCTCCTTTTGTTCGTTGCCTGGGCCCATAACCTGTTGCGTTTAAGTTTGCAGCTTCTTCGTTTTCCATGTTTCGGAAGGAATTCACAAGTTTGCCTTGTTTGAATCGTCTTTTATTTTCTTCTTCACAGCTCCGGGAATCAACATCGGTCAGCCATGGGACATGTACAGTACAGAGTGAGGGAAAAATTCCCGCCAGCACCGCTATACCAAAAAAAGAACACTGACGTAGAAGTTAACGTCAAGTTAGCTGAACAGTCGCGAAAAACTAAAACAAGTCCCAAACCTTGTCATAAAGTGCCATACATTTCCTGAGAGTAGATACAAATAAAACATATGTATACTAGAATGTAAACTCAAATAAAACTAATGAGATCACCTATCTCAACAGTCCTTATGTCCTTTGCTTCCTCATGCCTGGTTGTTTCATTGACATTCAGTTCTACCTTGCCATGTTTATTTGTACATTTGTATATTTGTGTGTACTATTTATGTTCAATTAAAAAAAAAAAAAAAAAGAATGAGAGGCTGAGAAAATCTCCATGTCTCTCTCTCTCCCCCCCTTAATGCCCCCCCCCCCTCTTCCTCACGGCGGCCGACGCAATGTGATTCTCGCCGTTGCTGTGGAAGTAGGGTAAAGGATTCCCCGCGTCGGTGCGAGCGATGCGTTTCAAGGCGTATTGCATGTGTGTATGGAGGGGGGGGGTCTACAGGATACCGCAGGCCGGCAATGGTGCACCTTCTGCGGACATCGATCACCGAAACGTCGGCGTGGAGCTCCCGGAGCAGCCGGCGTGTACATGTGAATGAATGGAGGAGCTAATGTGTGTGTGGTGGTGGTGGGGGGGGGGGGGGGGGGGGGGGGGGGGCGTTTCGGCTCGACGGGAAAGAAACCAAATGTGTCACAAATGCAAAAGTTTGGTGCTGTGTGCTATGCATACAAGCACAACAAAAAGAAACTTGACTCAAGAGGTGAGAAGGGAGTTTTCATTGGATATGACAAAAATAGTCCAGCTTATTTTGTATATTATCCAAATAGTGAAAGAGTACTAAAACAGACTGCTAAAATTTGTGTCGAACCCATCTCCAGAGCAACAAACCCAGACAGAGATGAGCTCAGACCAGGATGATGATGATAATGATGATGATGATGATGATGATGATGATGATGATGATGATGATGATGATGATGATGATGATGATCAGTTAGACATTTAAAGAGGCAAGGAGTTCCCTCAATGCTGACAAGTGGATGAAATCTATGGACGAAGAGATGGAGTAATTGAGAGAGAAGAACACTTTTACCCTAACACAGCTACCCCAAGGCAAGTGTGCAGTGGGGGTGGGGGTGGGGGGTGGGGGGCGTATGCGCTAAAAAGAAATGAAGATGGCACAAACAAATATAAAGCTCGTTATGTTGCTAAGGGCTACAGTCAAAAGTATGGCACGGATTTCGAGGAAACATTTTCTCCAACAGCAAATATGACAAGTGTGAGGGTGTTTATGCAGAAATCAGTTCCGGAAAATTTGTTCTTACACCAAATGGATGTAAAGACAGCCTATCTTCATGCACCCATAGATTGTGAGCTCTGTGTAGAACAACCAGAAGGGTATGAAGTGACAAATAAAAAACAGAAGCTGGTGTGTAAACTTAAAAAGTCACTATACGTCCCTGAACAAGCCGGTCGTCATTGGGATCTGATGCTCCATTCTTACTTGATTGACAATGACTTTATTCAGAATGAAGCAGATCATTGTGTTTATGTCAAAGAAAACCAAAATGACAAGGTCATCATCATAATATGGGTAGATGATTTAATCATAGCTGCGAGTGATGAGGAAGTAATGAAAGAGGTGAAAATCATGCTTACAGCTAGATTTAAAATGAAGGACATGGGCAAAGTGATCAAAATCAATACCCAGAAAATATGTCAGTCAGAAGAGTGTGTTAAGATGTCACAAAGAAAATATGTGGAAAGGTAGCCCTACAGTATTGTCCAACACAAGAGATGCCGGCACATGTTATGACAAAGCCTGCATCACAGTTTAAGTTGTTGAATTTTTCAAAGTTGTTGTTTGTTGTTTGGGTCATGAGTATTTTATTTTGATGTAAATGGGCAAAGATACCAATAATATGAGAGCAAGTGGGGGCGTTGTCAACTGAGAAATATGCTCTCAATTATTTTCCGTGTTATTTCGAAGGGCCAGCCTCAGCTTCCGGTCAACAGGACCCCGCAGACTGGCCAAGGTGCACCTTCTTCGGACACGGATCCCCGTGACGTCGGCGTGAAGCTCCGGGAGCACCAGACATGCACTTATGAATAAGCGAAGGAGTCAACTCCATAAGTCCTCCACTCAGGGCCTCGGTGTCACTGAATCGAGCAATTTGGTTTTTAATGTTTAAAAATCGGCTTAACATTGAGGTGGAAAACACAGCGGTATCGTTAAAATACAGTAACAGGGTGATAACATCCATGTAAGAAGTGGAGGGGGATTTATTGCACTCACGGCCCCACTCGTTTATTCCTCTCATACACAGCGGCCAGATCACCTGCTGGAGCTCCAAGCGCTGTGCACAGTCGGATGCCGCCATCTAGCGGACATAAAATGTAAGGAAGCGGAGGGAGAAAGCCATCCGGTGTTCCCCGAGTAGCGGCGACGAACGAGTTTAGAGCCGTGGAGAAGGTTTGCTTCCCCCCCAACCTCTCTTTCTTACTTCTTCTTCTTCTTCTTCTTCTTCTTCTTCTTCTTCCCCTTCTTCTTCTTCTTCTTCTTCTTCTTCTTCTTCTTCTTCTTCTTCTTCTTTTGTCTTTTCCCGTCAGGTGTGGCCACAGCGAGTCAACTTTCTCCATCTAACCCTATTCTCCGTATCCTCCTCTCTCACACCAACTACCTTCATATCCTCTCTCACCACGTCCATAAATCCTCTCTTTGGTCTTCCTCGAGACCTCTTGCCTTGCAGCTCCAATTCCAGCATCCGTCTACCAATATATTCTCTATCCCTCCTCTGTACATGACCGAACCATCTCAGTCTGGCTTCTCTGACCTTCTCTCCAAAACATCGAACATGTGCTGTTCCTCTGATACTCATTCCTGATCCTATCAATCCTGGTCACTCCGTAAGAGAACCTCAACATCTTCATATCTGCAACCTCTAGTTCTGCCTGCTGTCTTTTTGTCATTGTAACAGTTTCTAGTCCATACATCATCGCTGGTCTGACCACTGTCTTGTACACCTTTGTACACCTTGGTAATGGGCAACCCCGTATCTGACCGTGTGACAAAGCCAAGCAGTGCAGACAATGTGAGACGATCAACTAGAACCAAAAAGAAGCCCAGTTACTTTAATAGTTATGTGACTAGTGCTATTGACGATGACCAAGTGTTCACTAACATTGACTACTGTTATAGACTGGCGTGTGGTGTCCCACAGACATTTAAAGAGGCAAGGAGTTCACTTAATGCTGACAAGTGGATGAAATCTATGGACGAAGAGATGGAGTCATTGAGAGAGAAGAACACTTTTACCCTAACACAGCTACCCCAAGGCAAGTGTGCAGTGGGGGTGGGGGTGGGGGGTGGGGGGCGTAAGCGCTAAAAAGAAATGAAGATGGCACAAACAAATATAAAGCTCGGTATGTTGCTAAGGGCTACAGTCAAAAGTATGGCACGGATTTCGAGGAAACATTTTCTCCAACAGCAAATATGACAAGTGTGAGGGTGTTTATGCAGAAATCAGTTCCGGAAAATTTGTTCTTACACCAAATGGATGTAAAGACAGCCTATCTTCATGCACCCATAGATTGTGAGCTCTGTGTAGAACAACCAGAAGGGTATGAAGTGACAAATAAAAAACAGAAGCTGGTGTGTAAAATTAAAAAGTCACTATACGTCCCTGAACAAGCCGGTCGTCATTGGAATCTGATGCTCCATTCTTACTTGATTGACAATGACTTTATTCAGAATGAAGCAGATCATTGTGTCTATGTCAAAGAAAACCAAAATAACAAAGTCATCATCATAATATGGGTAGATGATTTAATCATAGCTGCGAGTGATGAGGAAGTAATGAAAGAGGTGAAAATCATGCTTACAGCTAGATTTAAAATGAAGGACATGGGCAAAGTGATCAAAATCAATACCCAGAAAATATGTCAGTCAGAAGAGTGTGTTAAGATGTCACAAAGAAAATATGTGGAAAGGTAGTCCTACAGTATTTTCCAACACAAGAGATGCCGGCACATGTTATGACAAAGCCTGCATCACAGTTTAAGTTGTTGATTTTTCAAAGTTGTTGTTTGGGTCATGAGTATTTTATTTTGATGTAAATGGGCAAAGATACCAATAATATGAGAGCAAGTGGGGGCATTGTTAACTGAGAAATATGCTCTCAATTATTTTCCGTTTTATTTCCAAGGGCCAGTCTCAACTTCCCAGTCAACAGGACCCCGCAGACCGGCCAAGGTGCACCTTCTTCGGACACGGATCCCTGTGACGTCGGCGTGAAGCTCCGGGAGCACCAGACATGCACATATGAATAAGCGGAGGAGTCGATTCCATAAGTCCTCCACTCACGGCCTCGGTGTCACTGAATCGAGCAATCTGTTTTTTTCATGTTTAAAAATCGGCTTAACATTGAGGTCGAAAAAACAGCGGTATCGTTAAAATACAGTAACAGGGTGATAACATCCATGTAAGAAGTGGAGGGGGATTTATTGCACTCACGGCCCCACTCGTTTATTCCTCTCATACACAGCGGCCAGATCACCTGCTGGAGCTCCAAACGCTGTGCACAGTCGGATGCCGCCATCTAGCGGACATAAAATGTAAGGAAGCGGAGGGAGAAAGCCATCCGGTGTTCCCCGAGTAGCGGCGACGAACGAGTTTAGAGCCGTGGAGAAGGTTTGCTTCCCCCCACCCTCTCTTTCTAACTTCTTCTTCTTCTTCTTCTTCTTCTTCTTCTTCTTCTTCTTCTTCTTCTTCTTCTTCTTCTTCTTCTTCTTCTACAGTTTCTAGTCCATACATCATCGCTGGTCTCACCACTGTCTTGTACACCTTTGTACACCTTGGAAATGGGCAGCCCCGTATCTGACCGTGTGACACAGCCAAGCAGTGCAGACAATGTGAGACGATCAACTAGAACCAAAAAGAAGCCCAGTTACTTTAATGGTTATGTGACTAGTGCTATTGACGATGACCAAGTGTTCACTAACATTGACTACTGTTATAGACTGGCGTGTGGTGTCCCACAGACATTTAAAGAGGCAAGGAGTTCCCTCAATGCTGACAAGTGGATGAAATCTATGGACGACGAGATGGAGTCATTGAGAGAGAACAACACTTTGACCCTAACACAGCTACCCCAAGGCAAGTGTGCAGTGGGGGTGGGGGGGTGGGTGTATGCGCTAAAAAGAAATGAAGTTGGCACAAACAAATATAAAGCTCGTTATTTTGCTAAGGGCTACAGTCAAAAGTATGGCACGGATTTTGAGGAAACATTTTCTCCAACAGCAAATATGACAAGTGTGAGGGTGTTCATGCAGAAATCAGTTCAGGAAAATTTGGCAGGTCGTCATTGGAATCTGATGCTCCATTCTTACTTGATTGACAACGACTTTATTCAGAATGAAGCAGATCATTGTGTCTATGTCAAAGAAAACCAAAATGACAAAGTCATCATCATAATATGGGTAGATGATTTAATCATAGCTGCGAGTGATGAGGAAGTAATGAAAGAGGTGAAAATCATGCTTACAGCTAGATTTAAAATGAAGGACTTGGGCAAAGTGATCAAAATCAATACCCAGAAAATATGTCAGTCAGAAGAGTGTGTTAAGATGTCACAAAGAAAATATGTGGAAAGGTAGCCCTACAGTATTGTCCAACACAAGAGATGCCGGCAGATGTTATGACAAAGCCTGCATCGCAGTTTAAGTTGTTGAATTTTTCAAAGTTGTTGTTTGGGTCATGAGTATTTTATTTTGATGTAAATGGGCAAAGATACCAATAATATGAGAGCAAGTGGGGGCGTTGTCAACTGAGAAATATGCTCTCAATTATTTTCCGTGTTATTTCGAAGGGCCAGCCTCAGCTTCCGGTCAACAGGACCCCGCAGACTGGCCAAGGTGCACCTTCTTCGGACACGGATCCCCGTGACGTCGGCGTGAAGCTCCGGGAGCACCAGACATGCACTTATGAATAAGCGAAGGAGTCAACTCCATAAGTCCTCCACTCAGGGCCTCGGTGTCACTGAATCGAGCAATTTGGTTTTTAATGTTTAAAAATCGGCTTAACATTGAGGTGGAAAACACAGCGGTATCGTTAAAATACAGTAACAGGGTGATAACATCCATGTAAGAAGTGGAGGGGGATTTATTGCACTCACGGCCCCACTCGTTTATTCCTCTCATACACAGCGGCCAGATCACCTGCTGGAGCTCCAAGCGCTGTGCACAGTCGGATGCCGCCATCTAGCGGACATAAAATGTAAGGAAGCGGAGGGAGAAAGCCATCCGGTGTTCCCCGAGTAGCGGCGACGAACGAGTTTAGAGCCGTGGAGAAGGTTTGCTTTGGGTAGATGATTTAATTATTGCAGCAGAGTGTTGCATGGTTTTCAGGGAGGAGTTGAGAAAGGGTCTGGGTGGTCAGGGAGAGCTTCCAGATGATTGGACAACAACAGCTAGTGTGATCAGGGAGACAGGTAGAAGAGTACTTGGTGTGTCATCTGGAAGGAAAGTAGATAAGGAGACTTGGTGGTGGAATGAGGAAGTGCAGGAGTGTATACAGAGAAAATGGTTAGCGAAGAAGAAGTGGGATACTGAGAGGACTGAAGAGAACAGACAGGAGTTCAGGGAGATGCGGCGAAAGGTAAAGATAGAGGTAGCAAAGGCAAAACAAAGGGCTTATGATGACTTGTATGCTCGGTTGGATAGTAAGGAGGCTGAAAATGATCTATACAAGTTGGCGAAACAGAGAGATAAAGATGGAAAGGATGTACAGCAGGTCCGGGTGATAAAGGACAGAGAGGGAAATGTATTGACAGATGCTAGAAGAGTGACAGGAAGATGGAAAGAGTACTTTGAAGAGCTGATGAATGTGGAAAATGAAAGAGAGGCAAGGGTAGAAGAGGTGATTATTGTAGACCACAAAGTAGCAAAAATGAGTAAAAGTGAAGTGAGGAAGGCATTGAAGAGGATGAAGAGTGGAAAAGCAGTTGGTCCTGATGATATACCTGTGGAGGTGTGGAAGTGTCTAGGAGAGGCAGCGGTAGATTTTCTGACTAGATTATTCAACAGGATCTTAGAGAGTGAGAAGATGCCTGAAGAATGGAGACAAAGTGTGGTGGTGCCTATTTTTAAGAATAAAGGGGATGTGCAGAATTGTGGCAACTACAGAGGGATAAAGTTGATGAGCCATACAATGAAGTTATGGGAAAGAGTAGTGGAAACTAGACTGAGAGCAGAAATCAGCATTTGTGAACAGCAGTATGGCTTCATGCCTAGGAAGAGTACTACAGATGCAGTATTTGCGTTGAGAATGCTAATAGAAAAGTACAGAGAAGGCCAGAGGGAGCTGCATTGCGTTTTCGTAGACCTAGAAAAAGCATATGACAGGGTGCCAAGAGAGGAGCTCTGGTATTGTATGAGGAAGTCTGGAGTGGCAGAGAAGTATGTTAGACTGGTGCAGGACATGTATGCCAGCTGTGAGACACTGGTACGGTGTGCTGTAGGGGTAACCGAGAAGTTCAAGGTGGAGGTGGGACTCCATCAGGGATCAGCTCTGAGCCCCTTCTTGTTCGCAATGGTGATGGGTAGGCTGACAGATGAGGTTAGACAGGAATCCCCATGGACCATGATGTTTGCGGATGACATTGTGATCTGTAGTGAGAGCAGACAACAGGTAGAGGAAAATCTAGAGAGGTGGAGGTATGCTCTGGAAAGGAGAGGAATGAAAGTTAGTCACAGCAAGACAGAATATATGTGTGTGAACGAGAGGAACTCGGGTGGAGCGGTGAGGCTACAGGGAGTGGAGATCAAGAAGCTGGAGGATTTCAGGTACTTAGGGTCAACAGTCCAGAGCAACGGAGAGTGCGTAAAAGAGGTGAAGAGACGGGTCCAAGCAGGTTGGAATGGCTGGAGAAAAGTGTCAGGGGTACTATGTGATAGAAGACTATCGGCCAGAATAAAAGGAAAGGTGTACAAGACAGTGGTGAGACCAGCGATGATATTTGGACTAGAAACTGTTCCAATGACCAAAAGACAGCAGACAGAACTAGAGGTTGCAGAGATGAAGATGTTGAGGTTCTCTTTGGGAGTGACCAGGATGGATAGGATCAGGAATGAGTCTATCAGAGGGACGGCACATGTTTGATGTTTTGGAGAGAAGGTCAGAGAAGCCAGACTGAGATGGTTCGGTCATGTACAGAGAAGAGATAGTGAATATATTGGTAGACGGATGCTGGAAATGGAGCTGCCAGGCAATAGGTCTCGAGGAAGACCAAAGAGAAGATTTATGGACGTAGTGAGAGAGGATATGAAGGTAGCTGGTGTGAGAGAGGAAGATACAGAGAATAGGGTTAGATGGAGAAGGTTGACTCGCTGTGGCGACCCCTGACGGGAAAAGCCGAAAGAAGAAGAAGAAGATTTCATTATTGCAGCAAGCAGCAATGATGCACTCAGCACATTTAAACAGAACATGAAATTCAAGTTCAACATGAAAGACCTGGGGAAACTATCATATTTTTTGGGCATACAATTTGAACAAAAGGGGGATGAAATCAAAGTACATCCTAAAAATGCTAGAGAGATTTGGAATGTCAGAATGTAAAGCAAGATCTACTCCAAGTGAGCAAAAATTAGAGGGCATCCCTGTAGCTGATGAAAATGAGCAAAGTGAACCTGTCGACCCCAAAGAATATCGTGAGATTGTAGGCAGTCTTATTTATGCCATGACTTGCACCAGACCTGATATCAGCTGGATAGTGAGCAAACTATCACAGAATCTGGCAATGCCAAAAGTAGAAAACTTAGTAGCTGCAAAACATGTTCTGAGGTATTTGAAGGGGACAGCTGATTATGAACTAAGTTTCAAGACAAATAAGGAGGATTTGAACCTGATAGCTTACAGTGATTCAGACTGGGCATCATCTGTAGAAGACAGACGTAGCACTACAGGCTACTGTTTCAGTTTAACAAAACAAGGCCCAGCCATTGCATGGAAGTCAAGGAAACAGCCCACAGTGGCCCTGTCAACATGTGAGGCTGAATACATCGGCCGAGCCACCACCGCACAAGAAAACATGTACCTGTCTCAACTGTTAAACGGTATGGAAAACAAAATGTACAGTTGCACAACAATCTACGGAGACAATCAGGGGGCCATCGCACTGAGTAAGAATCCTGTAAACAGACAAAGGTCAAAACACATTGATGTAAAATATCATTTCATTCGTGAAGCACTCAGTGAGGGTTAAATAAATCTTATCTATTGTCCATCAGAGGACACGTTGGCAGACATCTCGACAAAACTCATGACAAAGGTAAAAATAGAAAAATTCAAAAAGTGGTTCTTTGGAAATTAAAATGTCCAAAGTTTTTTTTTGGATGTTGAGATCAAGAGGGGGTGTTGAGATAGGTGATCTCATTAGTTTTATTTGAGTTTACATTCTAGTATACATATGTTGTATTTGTATCTACTCTCAGGAAATGCATGGCACTTTATGACAAGGTTTGGGACTTGTTTTAGTTTTTCGCGACTGTTCAGCTAACTTGACGTTAACTTCTACGTCAGTGTTTTTTTTTTGGTATAGCGGTGCTGGCGGGAATTTTTCCCTCACTCTGTACTGTACATGTCCCATGGCTAACCGATGTTGATTCCCGGAGCTGTGAAGAAGAAAATAAAAGACGATTCAAACAAGGCAAACTTGTGAATTCCTTCCGAAACATGGAAAACGAAGAAGCTGCAAACTTAAACGCATCAAGGACATTCGTTCTGTATGTAATCAGAAGTTAATAGTGTTAACGGTTTGTGAGAAATTTACAATGCTAGACAAAAAAATAAATTAAAAGGAAATAATTAAATCAATAGATAGACAAATAAAAAATTAAAACGAAAAAAGATTGCAAGGGGAATACAACATATAAGTAAGTTGGCGATACACAAGGAATCTCAGACATCAAACTGTATATTTTTTGTTGTTTATATATAAACATATACAAAACAAACATATGTTGTTTGTTGTTGTTTATTTTTGGGATATATTGAGGAATATTTGTTGGAAAGGAGTCACAATCGCTTTTTGATAATGTCGAAGTGTATAGGTGGCTATAGAATTTAAAGATTTCTGTGGAAATTATAGCTTCATCTGTAATTTCCTTGTTGTTAAGACGGGCTTCCGCTTTGCTCCGCTCCTCCGCTCCTCCGCTCTTCCGCTCGGGCCCTGGAACTCCCGATCTGCGGGACTTCGGTGAATTCCGGGCCAGTCTTCTGCTCTTCTGCTCTCCTCCGCTTCTTCGCTCCCCCGCTTTGGACCCTGGAACTCCCGAACTGGGCCGGGCTTCTGCCCTCCGCCTCTCCTCTGCTCATCCGCTCCAGGCCCTGGCACTCCTTGTCATCCAGTCATTCGCATGTGCGAGCCCGGAGGTCCGGGAGCTCCACTCAAACGTCCGGGGGATAAGGGTAAGGGGTCCTGCTCCCCCCCCCCCCCCCCCGCCGCCTCTGAGAAGAGAAACATCTCCTCCGCTCCTCCGCTTCTCAGCTCCTCCGCTCCTCCGCTGCGGAACCAGGTACTCCCGATCCTCCGAACTCAGGCGAATAGCGTGACGTGCTTCTGCTCTCCTATAAGCCCCTACACACTTCAAACACGGCTGTTATCACCCTGTTACTGCATTACAATGACACCCATTTGCTTTTGATCTCAGTGTCTGCCACCGTAAGGAAAAAGCGGGGGGGACGGGGGGGGGGGGGACATAAGGGCATTCGTTCTGTATGTAATCAGAAGTTAATAGTGTTAACGGTTTGCGAGAAATTTTTAATGCCAGACAAAAACAGAAAATTAAAAGGAAATAATTAAATAAATAGATAGAAAAATAAAATTAAAAACTAAAAAAAAAATTGCAAGGGGAATACAACATGTAATTAAGTTGGCCGTTCACAAGGAATCTCAGACATCAAACTGTTTTTAATTGAACATAAATAGTACACACAAATATACAAATGTACAAATAAACATGGCAAGGTAGAACTGAATGTCAATGAAACAACCAGGGATGAGGAAGCAACGGACATAAGGACATTTGTTCTGTATGTAATCAGAAGTTAATAGTGTTAACGGTTTGTGAGAAATTTACAGTGCTACACAAAAAAAGAAATTAAAAGGAAATAATTAAATCAATAGATAGACAAATAAAAAATTAAAACGAAAAAAAAATTGCAAGGGGAATATAACATGTAATTAAGTTGTTTTTCTTTTTTTCCAAAAAAAGGAATCTCAGACATGGGTAACTGTATATTTTTTAGTTTTTGGATTTTTCCATAAGTTTTAAGGATTTTTTTTTATAATTCAAAATCGTTTATGAAGAAATTAAAATTTGGGGAGCATTTTTGCATTCTGTTTTTGTGAATGAGGAACTTGGCCAGGCCTAAAAGAACATTGACACAGAGTTCATCTGTTATGTTGCTTATAAGTAAACCAAATGTGATATCATCTTTTGAGAGGGAAACTGGTGACGATGGAATGAGAATGAGAAAAAATATATGGTCAATGGTTTCAATGTTGTCTTCACAAAATGTACAAATATTATCTTCAAAAGTAAAGCGTACCCGCAATAATTCCTTAGATGGGTAGATGTCATTCATAATTTAGAAGTGGGTCTCTTCTTGCCTTGGGGGGTATGGGTAGAGTCAGACACATAGTTTGCAGCGTGGCAGTCGATTCCTTATCAAATTTATTTCAAATATTATTTTTGTTTTGACGTCCAGGGAACAAGTTTCCTGTGAAACATGTCCTAATAAAGGAGTTGCTGCACTTTCTGTCCAGAATTGAGATTCCCTGGAGTGATAGTCGGGGTAACTGTGGTTGTACGGTTCGGTGCGTCATTATATTTTTGGTCAGGAATACAAATTGTCGAGGCAGTGCGTTTCGTAACTTTATCAACTCTAATATGGGAGGCTTAAATCTGTGTGTAGTACAGAACTGTTCATAGTCTAGACGACTGCCATTGTCATCCATCAAGTCAATTATTGACCATATACCTTTCTCAAAGCATTCCTTGTAAAACAGAGGTTTGTTGCCACGCAGTACATATCTATTGTTCCAAATTATTGTACTGTGTGGTGAGAAATTGTGTACATATATCATTTTCCAGTATCATAGTATTTGTTTATGGAACTCTGAAAATTGGACAGGAATCTTGTTGATATCCAAGTCAGAGATAAGCACAAGACTTAGGCCACCGACTTTGTTGAATAAGTAGTTTGGAGTACAATACCAGAAAAAATGATGATGTTTGATCCAGGATTTCAACCAGTTCACCTTCAATGTCCCATTCAGGCAGTCCAACTCTATCACTTTCAGCCCTCCCTCACTTGTTTCTTTCCCCATATGTGATTTTTTTAGATGGTGTGGTCTGTTCCTCCAGATAAAGTTGAAATTTATTTGGTTAATAGATTTTATGAGTTGATTTGGAGCAGCATTGGAATACACTGGGTATATACATCTGGATAAACATTCCATTTTAGTCAAATATATCGGGCCTAATATTGATAAATCTCTTTGGAGCCATATATTCAATTTAGCTTTACTTTGATTCAGTTTAGATTCAATGTTCCTGGACTGATTTAACTTTTGGTCCTTAGATAGGAAAATGCTCAAGTATTTTATTTCTGATTTGATAGGAACATTGCTGATTTCCTTTAGTGGTGAGTCATGCAGCTCAAGAAGTTTGCATTTCTTTAAGTTTAATGACAATCCTGAAGCCTTGGAGAATGTTTTAATTTTTTCAACGCTTATTGGGACTTGATGTTCATTTTTCAAAACTAAGGTTGTGTCATCTGCCAGCAGGCTAATTACAATTTCTGTCCCCGACATTATTTCTGTCCCACACATACACACACACAAACACACACACACACACACACACACACACACACACACACACACACACACACACACACACACACACACACACACACACACACACACTCACACACACCTTAATTCCACTCTTTTATATACGCATGTCTGGAGTTCCGGGAGCTCGTTCTCAACGTTCTGGGAATAATCATAGCTGTGCTGATAGCATTAGCCGAAACGCCCCCCCCCCCCCACACACCACCACCACCACCACCACCACCAATCTATGGGTGCATGAAGATAGGCTGTCTTTACATCCATTTGGTGTAAGAACAAATTTTCCGGAACTGATTTCTGCATGAACACCCTCACACTTGTCATATTTGCTGTTGGAGAAAATGTTTCCTCGAAATCCGTGCCATACTTTTGACTCTAGCCCTTAGCAACATACCGAGCTTTATATTTGTTTGTGCCATCTTCATTTCTTTTTAGCGCTTACGCCCCCCACCCCCCACCCCCACCCCCACTGCACACTTGCCTTGGGGTAGCTGTGTTAGGGTAAAAGTGTTGTTCTCTCTCAATGACTCCATCTCTTCGTCCATAGATTTCATCCACTTGTCAGCATTGAGGGAACTCCTTGCCTCTTTAAATGTCTGTGGGACACCACACGCCAGTCTATAACAGTAGTCAATGTTAGTGAACACTTGGTCATCGTCAATAGCACTAGTCACATAACTATTAAAGTAACTGGGCTTCTTTTTGGTTCTAGTTGATCGTCTCACATTGTCTGCACTGCTTGGCTGTGTCACACGGTCAGATACGGGGTTGCCCATTACCAAGGTGTACAAAGGTGTACAAGACAGTGGTTAGACCAGCGATGATGTATGGACTAGAAACTGTTACAATGACCAAAAGACAGCAGACAGAACTAGAGGTTGCAGATATGAAGATGTTGAGGTTCTCTTACGGAGTGACCAGGATTGATAGGATCAGGAATGAGTATCAGAGGAACAGCACATGTTCGATGTTTTGGAGAGAAGGTCAGAGAAGCCAGACTGAGATGGTTCGGTCATGTACAGAGGAGGGATAGAGAATATATTGGTAGACGGATGCTGGAATTGGAGCTGCAAGGCAAGAGGTCTCGAGGAAGACCAAAGAGAGGATTTATGGACGTGGTGAGAGAGGATATGAAGGTAGTTGGTGTGAGAGAGGAGGATACGGAGAATAGGGTTAGATGGAGAAAGTTGACTCGCTGTGGCCACACCTGACGGGAAAAGACAAAAGAAGAAGAAGAAGAAGAAGAAGAAGAAGAAGAAGAAGAAGAAGAAGAAGAAGAAGAAGAAGAAGGAGAAGAAGAAGAAGAAGAAGAAGAAGAAGAAGAAGAAGAAGAAGAAGAAGAAGAAGAAGAAGAAGAAGAAGAAGGGGAAGAAGAAGAAGAAGAAGAAGAAGAAGAAGAAGAAGAAGAAGAAGAAGAAGAAGAAGAAGAAGAAGAAGAAGAAGAAGTAAGAAAGAGAGGTTGGGGGGTAAGCAAACCTTCTCCACGGCTCTAAACTCGTTCGTCGCCGCTACTCGGGGAACACCGGATGGCTTTCTCCCTCCGCTTCCTTACATTTTATGTCCGCTAGATGGCGGCATCCGACTGTGCACAGCGCTTGGAGCTCCAGCAGGTGATCTGGCCGCTGTGTATGAGAGGAATAAACGAGTGGGGCCGTGAGTGCAATAAATCCCCCTCCACTTCTTACATGGATGTTATCACCCTGTTACTGTATTTTAACGATACCGCTGTGTTTTCCACCTCAATGTTAAGCCGATTTTTAAACATTAAAAACCAAATTGCTCGATTCAGTGACACCGAGGCCGTGAGTGGAGGACTTATGGAGTTGACTCCTTCGCTTATTCATATGTGCATGTCTGGTGCTCCCGGAGCTTCACGCCGACGTCACGGGGATCCGTGTCCGAAGAAGGTGCACCTTGGCCGGTCTGCGGGATCCTGTTGACCGGAAGCTGAGACTGGCCCTTGGAAATAAAACGGAAAATAATTGAGAGCATATTTCTCAGTTAACAACGCCCCCACTTGCTCTCATATTATTGGTATCTTTGCCCATTTACATCAAAATAAAATACTCATGACCCAAACAACAAACAACAACTTTGAAAAATTCAACAACTTAAACTGTGATGCAGGCTTTGTCATAACATGTGCCGGCATCTCTTGTGTTGGACAATACTGTAGGGCTACCTTTCCACATATTTTCTTTGTGACATCTTAACACACTCTTCTGACTGACATATTTTCTGGGTATTGATTTTGATCACTTTGCCCATGTCCTTCATTTTAAATCTAGCTGTAAGCATGATTTTCACCTCTTTCATTACTTCCTCATCACTCGCAGCTATGATTAAATCATCTACCCATATTATGATGATGACCTTGTCATTTTGGTTTTCTTTGACATAAACACAATGATCTGCTTCATTCTGAATAAAGTCATTGTCAATCAAGTAAGAATGGAGCATCAGATCCCAATGACGACCGGCTTGTTCAGGGACGTATAGTGACTTTTTAAGTTTACACACCAGCTTCTGTTTTTTATTTGTCACTTCATACCCTTCTGGTTGTTCTACACAGAGCTCACAATCTATGGGTGCATGAAGATAGGCTGTCTTTACATCCATTTGGTGTAAGAACAAATTTTCCGGAACTGATTTCTGCATGAACACCCTCACACTTGTCATATTTGCTGTTGGAGAAAATGTTTCCTCGAAATCCGTGCCATACTTTTGACTGTAGCCCTTAGCAACATACCGAGCTTTATATTTGTTTGTGCCATCTTCATTTCTTTTTAGCGCTTACGCCCCCCACCCCCCACCCCCACCCCCACTGCACACTTGCCTTGGGGTAGCTGTGTTAGGGTAAAAGTGTTCTTCTCTCTCAATGACTCCATCTCTTCGTCCATAGATTTCATCCACTTGTCAGCATTGAGGGAACTCCTTGCCTCTTTAAATGTCTAACTGATCATCATCATCATCATCATCATCATCATCATCATCATCATCATCATCATCATCATCATCATCATCCTGGTCTGAGCTCATCTCTGTCTGGGTTTGTTGCTCTGGAGATGGGTTCGACACAAATTTTAGCAGTCTGTTTTAGTACTCTTTCACTATTTGGATAATATACAAAATAAGCTGGACTATTTTTGTCATATCCAATGAAAACTCCCTTCTCACCTCTTGAGTCAAGTTTCTTTTTGTTGTGCTTGTATGCATAGCACACAGCACCAAACTTTTGCATTTGTGACACATTTGGTATCTTTCCCGTCAAGCCGAAACGCCCCCCCCCCCACCACCACCACCACCACACACACATTAGCTCCTCCATTCATTCACATGTACACGCCGGCTGCTCCGGGAGAATGTTTTAATTTTTTCAACACTTATTGGGACTTGATGTTCATTTTTCAAAACTAAGGTTGTGTCATCTGCCAGCTGGCTAATAACAATTTCTGTCCCCAACATTATTTCTGTCCGACACACACACACACACACACACACACACACACACACAGACACACACACACACACACGCCTTAATTCCACTCTTTTATATACGCATGTCTGGAGTTCCGGGAGCTCGTTCTCAACGTTCTGGGGATAATCATAGCTGTGCTGATAGCATTAGCCGAAACGCCCCCCCCCCCCCACACCACCACCACCACCACCACCACCCCCCACACACACATTAGCTCCTCCATTCATTCACATGTACACGCCGGCTGCTCCGGGAGCTCCACGCCGACGTTTCGGGGATCGATGTCCGGAGAAGGTGCACCATTGCCGGCCTGCGGTATCCTGTAGACCCCCCCCCCTCCATACACACATGCAATACGCCTTGAAACGCATCGCTCGCACCGACGCGGGGAATCCTTTACCCTACTTCCACAACAACGGCGAGAATCACATTGCGTCGGCCGCCGTGAGGAAGAGGGGGGGGGGGGGGGGCATTAAGGGGGGGAGAGAGAGAGACATGGAGATTTTCTCAGCCTCTCATTCTTTTTTTTTTTTTTTTTTAATTGAACATAAATAGTACACACAAATATACAAATGTACAAATAAACATGGCAAGGTAGAACTGAATGTCAATGAAACAACCAGGCATGAGGAAGCAATGGACATAAGGACATTCGTTCTGTATGTAATCAGAAGTTAATAGTGTTAACGGTTTGTGAGAAATTTACAATGCTAGACAAAAAAAGAAATTAAAAGGAAATAATTAAATCAATAGATAGACAAAATAAAAAATTAAAACGAAAAAAGATTGCAAGGGGAATACAACATGTAATTAAGTTGGCGATTCACAAGGAATCTCGGACATCAAACTGTATATTTTTTGTTGTTTATATATAAACATATACAAAACAAACATATGTTGTTTGTTGTTGTTTATTTTTGGGATATATTGAGGAATATTTGTTGGAAAGGAGTCACAATCGCTTTTTGATAATGTCGAAGTGTATAGGTGGCTATAGAATTTAAAGATTTCTGTGGAAATTATAGCCTCATCTGTAATTTCCTTGTTGTTAAGACGGGCTTCCGCTTTGCTCCGCTCCTCCGCTCCTCCGCTCTTCCGCTCCGGGCCCTGGAACTCCCGATCTGCGGGACTTCGGTGAATTCCGGGCCAGTCTTCTGCTCTTCTGCTCTCCTCCGCTTCTTCGCTCCCCCGCTTTGGACCCTGGAACTCCCGAAACTGGGCCGGGCTTCTGCCCTCCGCCTCTCCTCTGCTCATCCGCTCCAGGCCCTGGCACTCCCTGTCATCCAGTCATTCGCATGTGCGTGCCCGGAAGTCCGGGAGCTCCACTCAAACGTCCGGGGGATAAGGGTAAGGGGTCCTGCTCCCCCCCCCCCTCGCCGCCTCTGAGAAGAGAAACATCTCCTCCGCTCCTCCGCTTCTCAGCTCCTCCGCTCCTCCGCTGCGGAACCAGGTACTACCGATCCGCCAGACTCAGGTGAATTGCGGACAGGGCTTTTGCTGTCCTCCGCTCCTCCGCTTTGGGCCCTGGAACTCCCGAACCGCTGGACATAAGCGAATCAAGGCCGGGCATCTGCCCTCCTCCGCTCCTCAGCTCATCCGCTCGTGGCCCTGGTACTCCCAGTCCGCGGGAACCCCCCCCCCCACCCACCCACCCACCAAAACAAACTCTCACACACACATAAACACACGCACACACACACACACACACACACAGCACACACACACACACACACACCAACATACACACACACACACACACACACACACACACACACACACACACACACACACACCTGAACTCATCATAGCTGTGCTAATAGCATTGGCCGAAACGTATCCACAACAAAACAAACATTAGCTCATCCACTCATTCACATATGTGTGTGCCCAGAGGTACGGGAGCTCCAGTCATACGTCCGGGTGATCTATGTCCGGAGAAGGCTCACATTGGCCGGTCTAAGGGGTCCTGCTGCCCCCAAGCTTCCCCGCCTTTGAGAAGAGAAACATAACTCCGCTCCTCTGCTCCTCCGCTTCTCAACTCCTCTGCTCCTCCGCTATGGGCCCTGGTACTCCCGATCCTCCGAACTCAGGCGAATAGCGTGACGTGCTTCTGCTCTCCTATAAGCCCCTACACACTTCAAACACGGCTGTTATCACCCTGTTACTGCATTGCAATGACACCCATTTGCTTTTGATCTCAGTGTCTGCCACCGTAAGGAAAAAGCGGGGGGACGGGGGGGGGGTGACGGGAGACATAAGGGCATTCGTTCTGTATGTAATCAGAAGTTAATAGTGTTAACGGTTTGCGAGAAATTTTTAATGCTGGACAAAAACAGAAAATTAAAAGGAAATAATTAAATAAATAGATAGAAAAATAAAATTAAAAACTAAAAAAAAAATTGCAAGGGGAATACAACATGTAATTAAGTTGGCCGTTCACAAGGAATCTCAGACATCAAACTGTTTTTAATTGAACATAAATAGTACACACAAATATACAAATGTACAAATAAACATGGCAAGGTAGAACTGAATGTCAATGAAACAACCAGGGATGAGGAAGCAACGGACATAAGGACATTTGTTCTGTATGTAATCAGAAGTTAATAGTGTTAACGGTTTGTGAGAAATTTACAGTGCTAGACAAAAAAAAGAAATTAAAAGGAAATAATTAAATCAATAGATAGACAAATAAAAAATTAAAACGAAAAAAAAATTGCAAGGGGAATATAACATGTAATTAAGTTGTTGGTTTTTTTTTTCCAAAAAAAAGGAATCTCAGACATGGGTAACTGTATATTTTTTAGTTTTTGGATTTTTCCATAAGTTTTAAGGATTTTTTTTTATAATTCAAAATCGTTTATGAAGAAATTAAAATTTGGGGAGCATTTTTGCATTCTGTTTTTGTGAATGAAGAACTTGGCCAGGCCTAAAAGAACATTGACACAGAGTTCATCTGTTATGTTGCTTATAAGTAAACCAAATGTGATATCATCTTTTGAGAGGGAAACTGGTGATGATGGAATGAGAATGAGAAAAAATATATGGTCAGTGGTTTCAATGTTGTCTTCACAAAATGTACAAATATTATCTTCAAAAGTAAAGCGTACCCGCAATAATTCCTTAGATGGGTAGATGTCATTCATAATTTAGAAGTGGGTCTCTTCTTGCCTTGGGGGGTATGGGTAGAGTCAGACACATAGTTCGCAGCGTGGCAATCGATTCCTTATCAAATTTATTTCAAATATTATTTTTGTTTTGACGTCCAGGGAATAAGTTTCCTGTGAAACATGTCCTAATAAAGGAGTTGCTGCACTTTCTGTCCAGAATTGAGATTCCCTGGAGTGATAGTCGGGGTAACTGTGGTTGTACGGTTCGGTGCGTCATTATATTTTTGGTCAGGAATACAAATTGTCGAGGCAGTGCGTTTCGTGACTTTATCAACTCTAATATGGGAGGCTTAAATCTGTGTGTAGTACAGAACTGTTCATAGTCTAGACGACTGCCATTGTCATCCATCAAGTCAATTACTGACCATATACCTTTCTCAAAGCATTCCTTGTAAAACAGAGGTTTGTTGCCACGCAGTACATATCTATTGTTCCAAATTATTGTACTGTGTGGTGAGAAATTGTGTACATATATCATTTTCCAGTATAATAGTATTTGTTTATGGAACTCTGAAAATTGGACAGGAATCTTGTTGATATCCAAGTCAGAGATAAGTAGAAGACTTAGGCTGCCGACTATGTTGAATAAGTAGTTTGGAGTACAATACCAGAAAGAATGATGATGTTTGATCCAGGATTTCAACCAGTTCACCTTCAATGTCCCATTCAGGCAGTCCAACTCTATCACTTTCAGCCCTCCTTCACTTGTTTCTTTCACCATATGAGAGTTTTTTAGATGGTGTGGTCTGTTCCTCCAGATAAAGTTGAAATTTATTTGGTTAATAGATTTTATGAGTTGATTTGGAGCAGCATTGGAATACACTGGGTATATACATCTGGATAAACATTCCATTTTAGTCAAATATATCGGGCCTAATATTGATAAATCTCTTTGGAGCAATATATTCAATTTAGCTTTACTTTGATTCAGTTTAGATTCAATGTTCCTGGATTGATTTAACTTTTGGTCCTTAGATAGGAAAATGCTCAAGTATTTTATTTCTGATTTGATAGGAACATTACTGATTTCCTTTAGTGGTGAGTCATGCAGCTCAAGAAGTTTGCATTTCTTTAAGTTTAATGACAATCCTGAAGCCTTGGAGAATGTTTTAATTTTTTCAACGCTTATTGGGACTTGATGTTCATTTTTCAAAACTAAGGTTGTGTCATCTGCCAGCAGGCTAATAACAATTTCTGTCCCCGACATTATTTCTGTCCCACACATACACACACACACACACACACACACACACACACACACACACACAGACACACACACACACACACACACACACACACACACACACACACACAGACACACTCACACACACCTTAATTCCACTCTTTTATATACGCATGTCTGGAGTTCCGGGAGCTCGTTCTCAACGTTCTGGGGATAATCATAGCTGTGCTGATAGCATTAACCGAAACGCCCCCCCACACCACCACCACCCCACACACACACATTAGCTCCTCCATTCATTCACATGTACACGCCGGCTGCTCCGGGAGCTCCACGCCGACGTTTCGGGGATCGATGTCCGGAGAAGGTGCACCATTGCCGGTCCGCGGTGTCCTGTAGACCCCCCCCCTCCATACACACATGCAATACGCCTTGAAACGCATCGCTCGCACCGGCGTCCTACTGCCCCTAAACTTCCCATCCTCTGCCATTGAGAAGAGAAACATTACCTCCGCTCCTCCATTCCTCCGCTTCTCCGCTCCACCGCTCCTCCGCTCCTCCGCTTCGGGCCCTGGTACCCCCCCCCCACCTAAACAAACTCTCACACATACACACACGAACACACTCACACAGACACAAAAACAAACACACACACACACACACACACACACACACACACACACACACACCTTAACTCATCTTAGCTGTGCTAATAGCATTAGCCGAAACGCATCCACAACCAAACAAACATTAGCTCATCCACTCATTCACATGTGTGTGCCCAATGGTCCGGCAGCTCCAATCATACTACCGGGTGATCTATGTCCGGAGAATGCTCACATTAGCCCGTCTAAGGGGTTCTTCTGCCCCCAAGCTTCCCCGCCTCTGAGAGAAGAAACATTACCTCCGCTCCTCTGCTCCTCCGCTTCTCAGCTCCACCGCTCCTCCGCGATGGGCCCTGGTACTCCCCCCCCTCCCCCCCACCTAAACAAACTCTCACACAAAATCACTCACACACACACAAAAACACACAAACACACACACACACACATACACACACACCTGAACTTATCATAGCTGTGCTAATAGCATTAGCCGAAACGCATTCACAACCAAACAAACATTAGCTAAACCACTCATTCACATGTGTGTGCCCAATGGTACTCCCTGTCCACGACCCCCCCCCCCCCCACCAAAAGAGCCTCTCACACACACACACACACACAAAGACACTCACACACACACAGACACACACATAATCACATACACATACCTTAAGTCTTCATAGCTGTGCTAATAGCTTTAGCCGAAACGCATCCACAACCAAACAAACATTAGCTCATCCACTCATTCACATGTGTGTGCCCTGGTACTCCGTGTCCGCGACCCCCCCCCCCCACCAAAACAAACTATCACACACATACACAAAGACACTCACACACACACACACACTGACACACATACACACATTAAGTCATCATAGCTGTGCTAGTAGCATTAGCCGAACGCATCCACAACCAAACAAACATTAGCTCATCCACTCATTCACATGTGTGTGCCCAATGGTCCGCTTCTCCGCTCCACCGCTCCTCCACTATGGGCCCTGGTACTCCCGATCCGCCGGACTCAGGAGAATTAAGAATAAGAATCAGAACAACTTTATTAATCCCGAAGGAAACTGCAGTGCCAGAGTTACAGAAAATATAACAGTAATAAATAATAAAAGAAAGGCAGAATTATAAATAAAAATAAACTATAAACTATAAAGTGTTTCAGTGAAACTATAGAGTTTCTTAGTAAGCACTGATAAAACTATAAGTGTCTTAGTAACAAGTGGGGTAAGGAGTGCGCAATAGTATGATAGAAGGGAACATTATAGTGTAGCTGTTATGAGATGAGATGAAATATTGCACAATGTAGCTGTTATGAGATGAAATATTGCACAGTTTCTGAATATTGCACAGAAATGAGATATTGCACATTTTTGTTTGTTTTTAAGTTAAAGATAGGTTTTTATGGTTGCCGGCGGCTGAATGGGACGTGCTTCTGCCCTCCATCCGCTCCACAGCTCATCCGCTCCAGGCCCAGCTACCCCCTGTCCGCGCCCCCCCCCCCACCTAAACAAACTGTCACACACATATACACAATCGCACACACAAACACACACACACACACACACAAGAACACACAAACACACAAGAACACACAAACACACAAACACACACACACACACACACACCTTAAGTCATCATACCTGTGCTAATAGCTCCCAAGCTTCCCCGCCTCTGAGAGGAGAAACAATACCTCCGCTACTCCGCTTCTCAGCTCCACCGCTCCTCCGCTATGGGCCCTGGTAACCCCCCCACCTAAACACACTCACACACACACAAAAACACACAAACACACACACGCACACACACACACATACACACACACAAACACATACACAAACACACCTTAACTCATCATAGCTGTGCTAATAGCATTAGCCGAAACGCATCCACGACCAAACAAACATTAGCTCATCCACTCATTCACATGTTTGTGCCCAATGGTCCGGGAGCTCCAATCATACGTCCGGGGGATCTATGTCCGGAGAATGTGAGCATTAGCCTGTCTAAGGGGTTCTTCTGCCCCCAAGCTTCCCCGCCTCTGAGAGAAGAAACATTACCTTCCCTCCTCTGCTCCTCCGCTTCTCAGCTCCACCGCTCCTCCGCTATGGGCCCTGGTACTCCCCCCCCCCCCCCCCCACCTAAACAAACTCTCACACAAAATCACTCACACACACACAAAAACACACAAACACACACACACACACATACACACACAACTTAACTCATCATAGCTGTGCTAATAGCTTTAGCCGAAACGCATCCACAACCAAACAAACATTAGCTCATCCACTCATTCACATGTGTGTGCCCTGGTACTCCGTGTCCGCGACCCCCCCCCCACCAAAACAAACTATCACACACATACACAAAGACACTCACACACACACACACACACTGACACACATACACACATTAAGTCATCATAGTTGTGCTAATAGCATTAGCCGAAATGCATCCACAACCAAACAAACATTAGCTCATCCACTCATTCACATGTGTGTGCCCAATGGTTCGCTTCTCCGCTCCACCGCTCCTCCGCTCCTCCGCTATGGGCCCTGGTACTCCCGATCCGCCGGACTCAGGAGAATTATGGGACGTGCCTTTGCCCTCCATCCGCTCCACAGCTCATCCGCTCCAGGCCCAGCTACCCCCTGTCCGCGCCCCCCCCCACCTAAACAAATTGTCACACACATATACACAAACGCACACACAAACACACACACACACACACACACAAGAACACACAACACACAAACACACAAACACACACACACACACACACACCTTAAGTCATCATACCTGTGCTAATAGCTCCCAAGATTCCCCGCCTCTGAGAGGAGAAACAATACCTCCGCTACTCCGCTCCTCCGCTTCTCAGCTCCACCGCTCCTCGGCTATGGGCCCTGGTACCCCCCCCCCACCTAAACACACTCACTCACACACAAAAACACACAAACACACACACGCACACACACACACATACACAAACACACCTTAACTCATCATAGCTGTGCTAATAGCATTAGCCGAAACGCATCCACTACCAAACAAACATTAGCTCATCCACTCATTCACATGTGTGTGCCCAATGGTCCGGGAGCTCCAATCATACGTCCGGGGGATCTATATCTGGAGAAGGCTCACAGTGGCTGGTCTAAAGCGTCCTACTGCCCCCAAACTTCCCATCCTCTGCCTTTGAGAAGAGAAAAATGACCTCCGCTCCTCCATTCCTCCGCTTCTCCGCTCCACCGCTCTTCCGCGATGGGCCTTGGTACCCCCCCTCCACCTAAACAAACTCTCACACACACACACATGACCACCCTCACACAGACACAAAAACAAACAAACAGACACACACACACACACACACACACACACACACCTTAAGTCATCATAGCTGTGCTAATAGCATTAGCCGAAACGCATCCACAACCAAACAAACATTAGCTCATCCACTCATTCACATGTGTGTGCCCAATGGTCCGGGAGCTCCAATCATACGTTCGGGGGATCTATGCCCGGAGAATGCTCACATTAGCCCGTCTAAGGGGTTCTGATGCCCCCAAGCTTCCCCGCCTCTGAGAGGAGAAACTATACGTCTGCTACTCCGCTCCTCCGCTCCTCCGCTTCTCAGCACCACTGCTCCTCCGCTTTGGGCCCTGGAATTCCCGAACCGCTGGACATAAGCGAATCAAGGCCGGGCATCTGCCCTCCTCCGCTCCTCAGCTCATCTGCTCGAGGCCCTGGTACTCCCTGTCCGCGACCCCCCCCCCACCTAAACAAACTCACACACACACACACACACGAACACACACACAGACACACACACACCTTAACTCATCTTAGCTGTGCTAATAGCATTAGCCGAAACGCATCCACAACCAAACAAACATTAGCTCATCCATTCATTCACATGTGTGTGCCCAATGGTCCGGCAGCTCCAATCATACGACCGGGGGATCTATGTCCGGAGAATGCTCACATTAGCCCGTCTAAGGGGTTCTGCCCCCAAGCTTCCCCGCCTCTGAGAGAAGAAACATTACCTCCGCTCCTCCGCTCCTCCGCTTCTCAGCTCCACCGCTCCTCCGCTATGGGCCCTGGTACTCCCCCCCCCACCTAAACAAACTCTCACACAAAATCACTCACACACACACAAAAACACACAAACACACACACACACACACATACACACACACCTTAACTCATCATAGCTGTGCTAATAGCATTAGCCGAAACGCATCCACAACCAAACAAACATTAGCTCATCCACTCATTCACATGTGTGTGCCCTATGGTACTCCCTGTCCGCGACCCCCCCCCACCAAAAGAGCCTCTCACACACACAAAGACACTCACACACACACAGACACACATATACACTCATACACACACCTTAAGTCTTCATAGCTGTGCTAATAGCTTTAGCCGAAACGCATCCACAACCAAACAAACATTAGCTCCTCCACTCATTCACAGGTGTGTGCCCTGGTACTCCTTGTCCGTGACCCCCCCCCCCCCCCCCCTACCAAAACAAACTATCACACACATACACAAAGACACTCACACACACACACACACTGACACACATACACACATTAAGTCATGATAGCTGTGCTAATAGCATTAGCCGAAATGCATCCACAACCAAACAAACATTAGCTCATCCACTCATTCACATGTGTGTGCCCAATGGTCCGCTTCTCCGCTCCACCGCTCCTCCGCAATAGGCCCTGGTACTCCCGATCCACAAACACACACAAACACACACACACACACAAGAACACAAAAACACACAAACACACAAACACCCACACACACACACACCTTAAGTCATCATAGCTGTGCTAATAGCATTAGCCGAAACGCATCCACAACCAAACAAACATTAGCTCGTCCACTCATTCAAATGTATGTGCCCAGAGGTCCTGGATCTCCGGTCATACGTCCGGGGCATCTATGTCCGGAGAAGGCTCACATTTGCCGGTCTAAGGGGTCCTGCTGCCCCCAAGCTTCCCCGCCTTTGAGAAGAGAAATATAATATCGCTCCTCCGCTCCTCCGCTTCTCAACACCTCCGCTCCTCCGCTATTGGCCCTGGTACTCCCGATCCTGCAAACTCAGGAGAATTGCGAGAGGTGCTTCTGCTCTCCTCCACTCCTCCGCTTCTCCGCTCCTCCGCTTTTCCGCTTTGGGCCCTGGAACTCCCGAACCGCTGGATATAAGGGAATCACGGGCTGGGCTTATGCCCTCCTCTGCTCCTCAGCTCATCCGCTCGAGGCCCTGGTACTCCCTGTCCGCGACCCCCCCCCACCTAAACAAACTCTCACACACACACACAGACACACTCACACACACACACACACACACACACACACATACACGCACACCTTAACTCATCATAGCTGTGCTAATAGCATTAGCCGAAACGCATCCACAACTAAACAAACATTAGCTCTTCCACTCATTCACATGTGTGTGCCCAATGGTCCGGGAGCTCCAATCATACGTCCGGGGGATCTATGTCCGGAGAATGCTCATATTAGCCCATCTAAGGGGTTCTGCTGCCCCCAAGCTTCCCCGCCTCTGAGTGGAGAAACAATACTTCCGCTACTCCGCTCCTCCGCTTCTCAGCTCCACCGCTCTTCCGCTATGGGCCCTGGTACTCCCCCCCTCCACCTAAATAAACTCTCACACATACACACACAAGAACACACTGACACACAAACACACAAAGACACACACACAGCTCAGCTCCACCGCTCCTCCGCTTTGGGCCCTGGAATTCCCGAACCGCTTGACATAAGCGAAACACGGGCCGGGCTTCTGCCCTCCTCCGCTCCTCAGCTCATCCGCTCTTGGCACTGGTACTCCCTGTCCGCGACCCCCCCCCCCCCACCAAAACAACCTCACTCACACAAACACACAAAGACACTCACACACACACACACCTTAAGTCTTCATAGCTGTGCTAATAGCGTTAGCCGAAAAGCATCCACAACCAAACAAACATTAGCTCATCCAATCATTCACAAGTATGTACCAAGAGGTCCGGGAGCCCCGGTCATACGTCCGGGAGAGCGATGTCCATAGAAGGCTCATATTGGCCAGTCTAAGGGGTCCTGCTGCCCCAAAGCTTCCCCGCCTTTGAGAAGAGAAACATAAGTCTGCTCCTCCGCTCCTCCGCTCCACCGCTCCACCGCTTCTCCGTTCTTCCACTCATCCGCTCCGCCGCTGATCCGCTCCGGGCCTTAGTACTCCAGAACTGCTGGACATAAGCGAATCAGGCTGCAAGCCCTGTTACTCCCTATCCGCGGGACTCTGTCGAAATATGGACCGTGCTTCCCCTCTCCTCCACTCCTCCGCTCCTCCGCTCTTCCGCTCCTCCTCTCCTCCGCTCCTCCGCTTCTCCGCTCCTCCGCTCCTCCGCTCCTCCGCTCCTCCGGTCCTCCGCTCCTCCGCTCCTCCGCTCCTCCGCTCCTGGCCCTGGTACTCCTGAACTGCTGGACATAAGCGATTCAGGCTCCAAACCCTGGTACTCCCCTTCCGCGGGACTCAGGCGAATTGTCGGACGGGCTTCTGCTCTCCTCCGCTCCTCCGCTCCTCTGCTCTTCCGCTCCTCCGCTCCTCCGCTCCTCCGCTTCTCCGTTCTTCCGCTCATCCGCTCCGCCGCTCATCCGCTGCTGGCCCTGGTACTCCTGAACTGCTGGACCTGGGCGAATCAGGCTCCAGGCCCTGGTACTCCCTCTCCGCGGGACTCAGGTGAATTGTCGGCCGGGCTTCCGCTCTCCTCCGCTTCTCTTCTCATCCGCTCCTCCGCTCCTCCGCTCAAGTTCCTGGTACTCCTGACCGTTGGATATAAGTGAACCTGCTCAAGGCCCTGGTACTCCCAATCCGCGGGACTCTGGCGAAATGTGGACCGTGCTTCCCCTCTCCTCCGCTCCTCCACTCATCCGCCCCTCCGCTCCTTTGCTCCTCCGCTCCTCCGCAATGGCCCTGGTACTCCTGAACTGCTGAACATCATTTAATCACGCTACAGGCCCTGGTACTCCCTTTCTCCGGGATTTAGGCATATTGTGGTCCATGCTTCCACTCTCCTCCGCTCCTCCGCGCCTCTGCTCCTCCGCTCCTCCGCTCCTCCGCTCCTCCGCTTCTCCGTTCTTCCGCTCATCCGCTCCGCCGCTCATCCGCTACTGGCCCTGGTACTCCTGAACTGCTGGACCTGGGTGAATCAGGCTCCAGGCCCTGGTACTCCCTCTCCGCGGGACTCAGGTGTATTGTCGGCCGGGCTTCCGCTCTCTTCCGCTTCTCCTCTCATCCGCTCCTCCGCTCCTCCGCTCCTCCGCTCCTCCGCTCCTCCGCTCCTCCGCTCCTCCACTCTTCTGCTCATCTGCTCCTCCGCTCCCCCGCTCCAGGCCCTGGTACTCCCAATCCGCGGGACTTAGGCGAATTGTCGGCCGGGCTTCCGCTCTCCTCCGCTTCTCCTCTCATCCGCTCCTCCGCTCCGGGCCCTGGTACTCCTGAACTGCTAGACATAAGCGATTCAGGCTGAAGGCCCTGTTAATCCCCTTCCGCAGGACTCAGGAGAATTGTCGGCTGGGCTTCCGATCTCTTCCGCTTCTCCCCTCCTCCGCACCTCCGCTCCTCCGCTCCTCTGCTCATCTGCTCCTCCGCTCCCCCGCTCCAGGCCCTGGTACTCCCAATCCGCGGGACTTAGGCGAATTGTCGGCCGGGCTTCCGCTCTCCTCCGCTCCTCCGCTCCGGCCCTGGTACTCCTGAACTGCTGGACATAAGCGAAACAGGCTCCAGGCCCTGGTACTCCCTTTCCGCGGGACTAAGGCAAAAAGTGGGCCGGGCTTCCGCTCTCCTCCGCTCCTCCGCTCCTCCACTCATCCAACCCTCCGCTCGTCCGCTCCTCCGCACCTGGCCCTGGTACTCCTGAATTGTTGAACATCATTAAATCACGCTTCAGGCCCTGGTACTCCCTCTAAGCGGGACTCAGGCGAATTGCCGGGCGGGCCTCCGCTCTCCTCCGCTCCTCCGCTCCTCCGCTCCAGCCCTGGTACTCCTGAACTGCTGGATATCATTAAATCACGCTTCTGGTCCTGGTACTCCCTTTCCGCGGGACTCAGGCGAATTGTCGGCCGGATTCCGCTCTCCTCCGGTCCTCCGGTCCTCCGGTCCTCCGCTCCTCCGGTCCTCCGCTCCTCCGCTCCACCGCTCCGGCCCTGGTACTCCTGAACTGCTGGACATAAGCGAATCAGGCTCCAGGCCCTGGTACTCCCTCTCCGCGGGACTAAGGCGAATTGTCGGCCGGGCTTCCGCTCTCCTCCGCTTCTCCGCTCCTCCGCTCCTCCGCTCCTCCGCTCCTCCGCTCTAGGCCCTGGTACTCCTGAACTGCTTGCCATAAGCGAATCAGGCTCCAGGCCCTGGTACTCCCAATCCGCGGGACTCAGGCGAAATGTGGGCCGGGCTTCCGCTCTCCTCCGCTCCTCCGCTCCTCCACTCCTCCGCTCCTCCGCTCTGGCCCTGGTACTCCTGAACTGCTGGACATAAGCGAAACAGGCTCCAGGCCCTGGTACTCCCTTTCCGCGGGACTTAGGCGAATATTCGGCCGGGCTTCCGCTCACCTCCGCTCCTCCGCTCCTCCGCTCCTCCGCTCCTCCGCTCCTCCTCTCTGGGCCCTGGTACTCCTGAACTGCTTGCCATAGGCATATCAGGCTCCAGGCCCTGGTACTCCCAATCCGCGGGACTAAGGCAAAAAGTGGGCCGGGCTTCCGCTCTCCTCCGCTCCTCCGCTCCTCCACTCATCCAACCCTTCGCTCGTCCGCTCCTCCGCACCTGGCCCTGGTACTCCTGAATAGTTGAACATCATTAAATCAGGCTCCAGGCCCTGGTACTCCCAATCCGCGGGACTCAGGCGAAATGTGGGCCGGGCCTCCGCTCTCCTCCGCTCCTCCGCTTCAGCCCTGGTACTCCTGAACTGCTGGATATCATTAAATCACGTATCTGGTCCTGGTACTCCCTTTCCGCGGGACTCAGGCGAATTGTCGGCCGGATTCCGCTCTCCTCCGGTCCTCCGGTCCTCCGGTCCTCCGGTCCTCCGGTCCTCCGCTCCTCCGCTCCACCGCTCCGGCCCTGGTACTCCTGAACTGCTGGACATAAGCGAATCAGGCTCCAGGCCCTGGTACTCCCTCTCCGCGGGACTTAGGCGAATATTCGGCCGGGCTTCCGCTCACCTCCGCTCCTCCGCTCCTCCGCTCCTCCGCTCCTCCGCTCCTCCTCTCTGGGCCCTGGTACTCCTGAACTGCTTGCCATAGGCATATCAGGCTCCAGGCCCTGGTACTCCCAATCCGCGGGACTAAGGCAAAAAGTGGGCCGGGCTTCCGCTCTCCTCCGCTCCTCCGCTCCTCCACTCATCCAACCCTCCGCTCGTCCGCTCCTCCGCACCTGGCCCTGGTACTCCTGAATTGTTGAACATCATTAAATCACGCCTCAGGCCCTGGTACTCCCTCTAAGCGGGACTCAGGCGAATTGCCGGCCGGGCCTCCGCTCTCCTCCGCTCCTCCGCTCCTCCGGTCCAGCCCTGGTACTCCTGAACTGCTGGATATCATTAAATCACGCTTCTTGTCCTGGTACTCCCTTTCCGCGGGACTCAGGCGAATTGTCGGCCGGATTCCGCTCTCCTCCGGTCCTCCGGTCCTCCGGTCCTCCGCTCCTCCGCTCCTCCGCTCCTCCGCTCCACCGCTCCGGCCCTGGTACTCCTGAACTGCTGGACATAAGCGAATCAGGCTCCAGGCCCTGGTACTCCCTCTCCGCGGGACTAAGGCGAATTGTCGGCCGGGCTTCCGCTCTCCTCCGCTTCTCCGCTCCTCCGCTCCTCCGCTCCTCCGCTCCTCCGCTCTAGGCCCTGGTACTCCTGAACTGCTTGCCATTAGCGAATCAGGCTCCAGGCCCTGGTACTCCCAATCCGCGGGACTCAGGCGAAATGTGGGCCGGGCTTCCGCTCTCCTCCGCTCATCCGCTCCTCCACTCCTCCGCTCCTCCGCTCCGGCCCTGGTACTCCTGAACTGCTGGACATAAGCGAAACAGGCTCCAGGCCCTGGTACTCCCTTTCCGCGGGACTTAGGCGAATATTCGGCCGGGCTTCCGCTCACCTCCGCTCCTCCGCTCCTCCGCTCCTCCGCTCCTCCTCTCTGGGCCCTGGTACTCCTGAACTGCTTGCCATAGGCATATCAGGCTCCAGGCCCTGGTACTCCCAATCCGCGGGACTAAGGCAAAAAGTGGGCCGGGCTTCCGCTCTCCTCCGCTCCTCCGCTCCTCCACTCATCCAACCCTCCGCTCGTCCGCTCCTCCGCACCTGGCCCTGGTACTCCTGAATTGTTGAACATCATTAAATCACGCTTCAGGCCCTGGTACTCCCTCTTAGCGGGACTCAGGCGAATTGCCGGCCGGGCCTCCGCTCTCCTCCGCTCCTCCGCTCCTCCGCTCCTCCGCTCCTCCGGTCCAGCCCTGGTACTCCTGAACTGCTGGATAGCATTAAATCACGCTTCTGGTCCTGGTACTCCCTTTCCGCGGGACTCAGGCGAATTGTCGGCCGGATTCCGCTCTCCTCCGGTCCTCCGGTCCTCCGGTCCTCCGGTCCTCCGGTCCTCCGCTCCTCCGGTCCTCCGGTCCTCCGCTCCTCCGCTCCTCCGCTCCTCCGTTCCGGCCCTGGTACTCCTGAACTGCTGGACATAAGCGAATCAGGCTCAAGGCCCTGGTACTCCTTCTCCGCGGGACTTAGGCGAATTGTCGGCCGGGCTTCCGCTCACCTCCGCTCCTCCGCTCATCCGGTCCTCCACTCATCCGCCCCTCCGCTCCTTCGCTCCTCCGCACCTGGCCCTGGTACACCTGCATTGCTGAACATCATTAAATCACGTTTATGGCCCTGGTACTCCCTCTCCGCTGGAGTCAGGCGAATTGTCGACCGGGCTTCCGCTCTCCTAAGCTCATCCGCTCATCCGCTCCTCCGCTCCTCCGCTGTGGGCCCTGGTACTCCGGAACCGCAGGACATAAGCTATTCAGGCTCCAGGCCCTGGTACTCCCTTTCCGCGGGACTCAGGCAAATTGTCGGCCGGATTCCGCTCTCCTCCGCTCATCCGCTCCTCCGCTCCACCACTTAAACGTTCTTCTGCTCATCCGCTCCTCCGCTCCGGGCCCTGGTACTCCTGAACTGCTAGACATAATCGAATCAGGTACCAGGCCTTGGTACTCCCTCTCCGCGGGACTTAGGCGAATTTTCGGCCGGGCTTCTGCTCACCTCCGCTCCGCCGCTCATCCGCTCCTCCGCTCCTCCGCTCTTCCGCTCCTCCGCTCTTCTGCTCATCTACTCCTCCGCTCCCCCATTCCGGGCCCTGGTACTCCCAATCCGCGGGACTTAGGCGAATTGTCGGCCGGGCTTCCGCTCTCCTCCGCTTCTCCTCTCATCCGCTCCGCCGCTCCTCCGCTTCAGGCCCTGGTACTCCTGAACTGCTAGACATAAGCGAATCAGGCTCCAGGTCCTGGTACTCCCTCTCCGCGGGACTCAGGCGAATTGCCGGCCGGGCTTCCGCTCTCCTCCGCTCCTTCGCTCCTCCGCTCCTCCGCTCCACCGTTCTGGCCCTGGTACTCCTGAACTGCTGGACATAAGCGAATTAGGTTCCAGGCCCTGGTACTCCCTCTCCGCGGGACTTAGGCGAATATTCGGCCGGGCTTCCGCTCACCTCCGCTCCTCCGCTCCTCCGCTCCTCCGCTCCTCCGCTCCTCCTCTCTGGGCCCTGGTACTCCTGAACTGCTTGCCATAGGCATATCAGGCTCCAGGCCCTGGTACTCCCAATCCGCGGGACTAAGGCAAAAAGTGGGCCGGGCTTCCGCTCTCCTCCGCTCCTCCGCTCCTCCACTCGTCCAACCCTCCGCTCGTCCGCTCCTCCGCACCTGGCCCTGGTACTCCTGAATTGTTGAACATCATTAAATCACGCTTCAGGCCCTGGTACTCCCTCTAAGCGGGACTCAGGCGAATTGCCGGCCGGGCCTCCGCTCTCCTCCGCTCCTCCGCTCCTCCGGTCCAGCCCTGGTACTCCTGAACTGCTGGATATCATTAAATCACGTATCTGGTCCTGGTACTCCCTTTCCGCGGGACTCAGGCGAATTGTCGGCCGGATTCCGCTCTCCTCCGGTCCTCCGGTCCTCCGGTCCTCCGGTCCTCCGGTCCTCCGGTCCTCCGCTCCTCCGCTCCACCGCTCCGGCCCTGGTACTCCTGAACTGCTGGACATAAGCGAATCAGGCTCCAGGCCCTGGTACTCCCTCTCCGCGGGACTAAGGCGAATTGTCGGCCGGGCTTCCGCTCTCCTCCGCTTCTCCACTCATCCGCTCCTCCGCTCCTCCGCTCCTCCGCTCTAGGCCCTGGTACTCCTGAACTGCTTGCCATTAGCGAATCAGGCTCCAGGCCCTGGTACTCCCAATCCGCGGGACTCAGGCGAAATGTGGGCTTGGCTTCCGCTCTCTTCCGCTCCTCCGCTCCTCCACTCCTCCGCTCCTCCGCTCCGGCCCTGGTACTCCTGAACTGCTGGACATAAGCGAAACAGGCTCCAGGCCCTGGTACTCCCTTTCCGCGGGACTTAGGCGAATTGTTTGCCGGGCTACCGCTCTCCTCCGCTCCTCCGCTCTTCCGCTCCCCCGCTCCGGGCCCTGGTACTCCGGACCGCTTGACATAAGTGTATCAGGCTCCAAGCCCTGGTACTCCCAATCCGCGGGACATAGGGGAAATGTGGGCCGGCCTTCCGCTCTCCTCCGCTCCTCCGCTCCTCCGCTCCTCCGCTCATCCGCTCATCCGCTCATCCGCTAATCCGCTCATCCGCTCCTGCGCTCCTCCGCTCCTCCGCTCCTGGCCCTGGTACTCCTGAACTGCTGGACATAAGCGACTCAGGTTCTAGGCCCTGGTACTCCTTCTCCGTGGGACTCAGGCGAATTGCCGGCCGGGCTTCCGCTCTCCTCAGCTCATCCGCTCATCCGCTCATCCGCTCCTCCGCTCCTCCGCTCCTCCGCTCCACCGCTCCGGCCCTGGTACTCCTGAATTGCTGGACATAAGCGAATCAGGCTCCAGGCCCTGGTACTCCCTCTCCGCGGGACTAAGGCGAATTGTCGGCCGGGCTTCCGCTCTCCTCCGCTTCTCCGCTCCTCCGCTCCTCCGCTCCTCCGCTCTAGGCCCTGGTACTCCTGAACTGCTTGCCATAAGCGAATCAGGCTCCAGGCCCTGGTACTCCCAATCCGCGGGACTCAGGCGAAATGTGGGCCGGGCTTCCGCTCTCCTCCGCACCTCCACTCCTCCCTCATCCGCCCCTCCGCTCCTCCGCTCCTCCGCTCCGCCGCTCTGGGCCCTGGCACTCCTGAACTCCTTGCCATAAGCGAATCAGGCTCCAGGCACTGGTACTCCCAATCCGCGGGACTCAGGCGAAATGTGGGCTGGTCTTCCGCTTTCCTCCCCACCTCCGCTCCTCCACTCATCCGCCCCTCCGCTCCTCCGCACCTGGGCCTGGTACTCCTGAATTGCTGAACATCAATAAATCACGCTTCTGGCCCTAGTACTCCCTCTCCGCTGGACTCAGGCGAATTGTCGGCCGGATTCCGCTCTCCTCCGCTCATCCGCTCCTCCGCTCCACCGCTTAAACGTTATTTTGCTCATCCGCTCCTCCGCTCCTCCGCTCCTGGCCCTGGTACTACTGAACTGCTGGACATAAGCGAATCAGGCTCCAGGACTTGGTACTCCCTCTCCGCGGGGCTCAGGCGAATTGCCGACCGGGCTTCCGCTCACCTCAGCTCATCCGCTCCTCCGCTCCTCCGCTCCTCCGCTCCTCCGCTCCTGCGCTCCTCCGTTCCTCCGCTCCGGCCCTGGTACTCCTGAACTGCTGGACATAGCGAATCAGGCTCCTGGCCCTGGTACTCCCTCTCCGTGGGACTTAGGCGAATTGTTGGCCGGGCTTCCGCTCTCCTCCGCTCCTCCGCTCCTCCGCACCTGGGCCCGGTTCTCCTGAACTGCTTGCCATAAGCGAATCAGGCTCCAGGCCCTGGTACTCCCTTTCCGCGGGACCCAGGCGAGATGTCGGCCGGATTCCGCTCTCCTCCGCTCATCCGCTCCTCCGCTCCACCGCTTAAACGTTCTTCTGCTCATCTGCTCCTCCGCTCCTCCGCTCCTGGCCCTGGTACTCCTGAACTGCTGGACATAAGCGAATCAGGTTCCAGGACCTGGTACTCCCTCTCCGCGGGACTCAGGCAAATTGCCGGCCGGGCTTCCGCTCTCCTCAGCTCATCCGCTTATCCGCTCCTCCGCTCCTCCGCTCCTCCGCTCCTCCGTTTCTCCGCTCCGGCCCTGGTACTCCTGAACTGCTGGACATAGCGAATCAGGCTCCTGGCCCTGGTACTCCCTCTCCGCGGGACTAAGGCGAATTGTTGGCCGGGCTTCCGCTCTCCTCCGCTCCTCCGCTCCTCCGCTCCTCCGCTCTGGGCCCGGTTCTCCTGAACTGCTTGCCATAAGCGAATCAGGCTCCAGGCCCTGGGACTCCCTTTCCGCGGGACTCAGGCGAGATGTCGGCCGGATTCCGCTCTCCTCCGCTCATCCGCTCCTCCGCTCCACCGCTTAAACGTTCTTCTGCTCATCCGCTCCTCCGCTCCTCCGCTCCTGACCCTGGTACTCCTGAACTGCTGGACATAAGCGAATCAGGCTCCAGGCCCTGGTACCCCCTCTCCGCGGGACTCAGGCGAATTGTTGGCCGGGCTTCCGCTCTCCTCCGCTCCTCCGCTCCTCCGCTCCTCCGCTCCTCCGCTCCTCCGCTCCTCCGCTCCTCCGCTCCCCCGCTCCTCCGCTCCTCCGCTCCTCCTCTCTTCCGCTCCGGGCCCTTGAACTCCCGATATGCGGGACTTCGGTGAATTCCGGGCCAGTCTTCTGCTCTTCTGCTCTCCTCCCCCCCTCCGCTTCTTTGCTCCCCCGCTTTGGACCCTGGAAATCCCGAACCGGGCCGGGCTTCTGCTCTCCGCCTCTCCTCTGCTCATCCGCTCCAGGCCCTGGCACTCCCTGTCATCCAGTCATTCGCATGTGCGTGCCCGGAAGTCCGGGAGCTCCACTCAACCGTCCGGGGGATACGGGTAAGGGGTCCTGCTCCCCCCCCCTTGCCGCCTCTGAGAAGAGAAACATCTCCGCTCCTCCGCTCCTCCGCTTCTCAAGTCCTCCGCTCCTCCGCTGCGGAACCAGGTACTACCGATCCGCCAGACTCAGGTGAATTGCGGACAGGGCTTTTGCTGTCCTCCGCTCCTCCGCTTTGGGGCCTGGAACTCCCGAACCGCTGGACATAAGCGAATCACGGTCCGGGCTTCTGCCCTCCTCCGCTCCTCACCTCATCCGCTCCAGGCCCTGGTACTCCCAGTACGCGGGAACCCCCCCCCACCCACCAAAACAAACTCTCACACACACACACACACACACACACACACACACACACACACACACACACACACACAGACACACACCCATACACACACACACACACACACACACACACACACACACACACACCTGAACTCATCATAGCTGTGCTAATAGCATTGGCCGAAACGTATCCACAACAAAACAAACATTAGCTCATCCACTCATTCACATATGTGTGTGCCCAGAGGTACGGGAGCTCCAGTCATACGTCCGGGTGATCTATGTCCGGAGAAGGCTCACATTGGCCGGTCTAAGGGGTCCTGCTGCCCCCAAGCTTCCCCGCCTTTGAGAAGAGAAACATAACTCCGCTCCTCCGCTTCTCAACTCCTCTGCTCCTCCGCTATGGGCCCTGGTGCCCCCGATCCTCCGAACTCAGGCGAATAGCGTGACGTGCTTCTGCTCTCCTATAAGCCCCTACACACTTCAAACACGGCTGTTATCACCCTGTTACTGCATTACAATGACACCCATTTGCTTTTGATCTCAGTGTCTGCCACCGTACGGAAAAAGCGGGGGGGACGGGAGACATAAGGGCATTCGTTCTGTATGTAATCAGAAGTTAATAGTGTTAACGGTTCGCGAGAATTTTTTAATGCTAGACAAAAAAGAAAATTAAAAGGAAATAATTAAATAAATAGATAGAAAAATAAAATTAAAAACTAAAAAAAAAAATTGTAAGGGGAATATAACATGTAATTAAGTTGGCCGTTCACAAGGAATCTCAGACATCAAACTGTTTTTAATTGAACATAAATAGTACACACAAATATACAAATGTACAAATAAACATGGCAAGGTAGAACTGAATGTCAATGAAACAACCAGGGATGAGGAAGCAACGGACATAAGGACATTTGTTCTGTATGTAATCAGAAGTTAATAGTGTTAACGGTTTGTGAGAAATTTACAGTGCTAGACAAAAAAAGAAATTAAAAGGAAATAATTAAATCAATAGATAGACAAATAAAAAATTAAAACGAAAAAAAAATTGCAAGGGGAATATAACATGTAATTAAGTTTTTTTTTTGTTTTTTGTTTTTTTTTTTCAAAAAAAAGGAATCTCAGACATGGGTAACTGTATATTTTTTAGTTTTTGGATTTTTCCATAAGTTTTAAGGATTTTTTTTTATAATTCAAAATCGTTTATGAAGAAATTCAAATTTGGGGAGCATTTTTGCATTCTGTTTTTGTGAATGAAGAACTTGGCCAGGCCTAAAAGAACATTGACACGGAGTTCATCTGTTATGTTGCTTATAAGTAAACCAAATGTGATATCATCTTTTGAGAGGGAAACTGGTGATGATGGAATGAGAATGAGAAAAAATATATGGTCAGTGGTTTCAATGTTGTCTTCACAAAATGTACAAATATTATCTTCAAAAGTAAAGTGTACCCTCAATAATTCCTTAGATGGGTAGATGTCATTCATAATTTAGAAGTGGGTTTCTTTGTGCCTTGGGGGGTATGGGTAGAGTCAGATACATAGTTCGCAGCGTGGCAATCGATTCCTTATCAAATTCATTTCAAATATTATTTTTGTTTTGACGTCCAGGGAATAAGTTTCCTGTGAAACATGTCCTAATAAAGGAGTTGGTGCACTTTCTGTCCGGAATTGAGATTCCCTGGAGTGATAGTCGGGGTAACTGTGGTTGTACGGTTTGGTGCGTCATTATATTTTTGGTCAGGAATACAAATTGTCGAGGCAGTGCGTTTCGTAACTTTATCAACTCTAATATGGGAGGCTTAAATCTGTGTGTAGTACAGAACTGTTCATAGTCTAGACGACTGCCATTGTCATCCATCAAGTCAATTATTGACCATATACCTTTCTCAAAGCATTCCTTGTAAAACAGAGGTTTGTTGCCATGCAGTACATATCGATTGTTCCAAATTATTGTACTGTGTGGTGAGAAATTGTGTACATATATCATTTTCCAGTATAATAGTATTTGTTTATGGAACTCTGAAAATTGGACAGGAATCTTGTTGATATCCAAGTCAGAGATAAGTAGAAGACTTAGGCTGCCGACTATGTTGAATAAGTAGTTTGGAGTACAATACCAGAAAAAATGATGATGTTTGATCCAGGATTTCAACCAGTTCACCTTCAATGTCCCATTCAGGCAGTCCAACTCTATCACTTTCAGCCCTCCGTCACTTGTTTCTTTCCCCATATGTGATTTTTTTAGATGGTGTGGTTTGTTCCTCCAGATAAAGTTGAAATTTATTTGGTTAATAGATTTTATGAGTTGATTTGGAGCAGCATTGGAATACACTGGGTATATACATCTGGATAAACATTCCATTTTAGTCAAATATATCGGGCCTAATATTGATAAATCTCTTTGGAGCCATATATTCAATTTAGCTTTACTTTGATTCAGTTTAGATTCAATGTTCCTGGACTGATTTAACTTTTGGTCCTTAGATAGGAAAATGCTCAAGTATTTTATTTCTGATTTGATAGGAACATTGCTGATTTCCTTTAGTGGTGAGTCATGCAGCTCAAGAAGTTTGCATTTCTTTAAGTTTAATGACAATCCTGAAGCCTTGTAGAATGTTTTAATTTTTTCAACGCTTATTGGGACTTGATGTTCATTTTTCAAAACTAAGGTTGTGTCATCTGCCAGCAGGCTAATAACAATTTCTGTCCCCGACATTATTTCTGTCCCACACATACACACACACACACACACACACACATACACACACACACACACACACACACACACACACACACACACACACACACACACACACACACACACACACACACACACACACTCACACACACCTTAATTCCACTCTTTTATATACGCATGTCTGGAGTTCCGGGAGCTCGTTCTCAACGTTCTGGGGATAATCATAGCTGTGCTGATAGCATTAGCCGAAACGCCCCCCCCCCCCCCCCCCACCACCACCACCACCCCACACACATTAGCTCCTCCATTCATTCACATGTACACGCCGGCTGCTCCGGGAGCTCCACGCCGACGTTTCGGTGATCGATGTCCGGAGAAGGTGCACCATTGCCGGTCTGCGGTGTCCTGTAGACCCCCCCCCCCCCCATACACACATGCAATACGCCTTGAAACGCATCGCTCGCACCGACGCGGGGAATCCTTTTCCCTACTTCCACAACAACGGCGAGAATCGCGTTGCGTCGGCCGCCGTGAGGAAGGGGGGGGGGCGGCATTAAGGGGGGGGGAGAGAGAGACATGGAGATTTTCTCAGCCTCTCATTCTTTTTTTTTTTTTTTTGAATTGAACATAAATAGTACACACAACTATACAAATGTACAAATAAACATGGCAAGGTAGAACTGAATGTCAATGAAACAACCAGGCATGAGGAAGCAAAGGACATAAGGACATTCGTTCTGTATGGAATCAGAAGTTAATAGTGTTAACGGTTTGTGAGAAATTTACAGTGCTAGACAAAAAAAGAAATTAAAATGAAATAATTAAATCAATAGATAGACTAATAAAAAATTAAAACGAAAAAAAGATTGCAAGGGGAGTACAACATGTAATTAAGTTGGCGACTCACAAGGAATCTCAGATATCAAACTGTATATTTTTTGTTGATTATATATAAACATATACAAAACAAACATATATTGTTTGTTGTTGTTTATTTTTGGGATATGTTGAGGAATATTTGTTGGAAAGGAGTCACAATCGCTTTTTGACAATGTCGAAGTGTATAGGTGGCGATAGAATTTAAAGATTTCTGTGGAAATTATAGCCTCATCTGTAATTTCCTTGTTATTAAGACGGTCTTCCGCTTTGCTCCGCTCCTCCGCTCCTCCGCTCCTCCGCTGCGGAACCAGGTACTACCGATCCGCCAGACTCAGGTGAATTGCGGACAGGGCTTTTGCTGTCCTCCGCTTCTCCGCTTTGGGCCCTGGAACTCCCGAACCGCTGGACATAAGCGAATCACGGTCCGGGCTTCTGCCCTCCTCCGCTCCTCACCTCATCCGCTCCAGGCCCTGGTACTCCCTGTCCGCGGGAACACCCCCCCCCCCCACCCACCAAAACAAACTCTCACACACAGATAAACACACGCACACACACACACACACACACACACACAGACAAACACACACACACACACACACACACCTGAACTCATCATAGCTGTGCTAATAGCATTGGCCAAAACGTATCCACAACAAAACAAACATTAGCTCATCCACTCATTCACATATGTGTGTGCCTAGAGGTACGGGAGCTCCAGTCATACGTCCGGGTGATCTATGTCCGAAGAAGGCTCACATTGGCCGGTCTAAGGGGTTCTTCTGCCCCCAAGCTTCCCTGCCTCTGAGAGGAGAAAAATTACCTCCGCTTCTCAGCTCCACCGCTCCTCCTGTATGGGCTCTGGTACTCCCCCCCCCCACCTAAACAAACTCTCACACATACACACACAAACACACTCACACACACACAAAAACACACAAACACACACACACACACACACACACATACACACACACCTTAACTCATCATAGCTGTGCTAATAGCATTAGCCGAAACGCATCCACAACCAAACAAACATTAGCTCATCCACTCATTCACATGTGTGTGCCCAATGGTCCGAGAGCTCCAATCATACGTCCGGGGGATCTATGTCCGGAGTATGCTCACATTAGCCAGTCTAAGGGGTTCTTCTGCCCCCAAACTTCCCCGCCTCTGAGAGGAGAAACATTACCTCCACTCCTCCGCTTCTCAGCTCCATCGCTCCTCCGCTTTGGGCCCTGGAATTCCCGAACCGCTGGACATAAGCGAATCACGGGCCAGGCTTCTGCCCTCCTCCGCTCCTCAGCTCATCCGCTCGAGGCCCCGGTACTCCCTGTCCGCGACCCCCCCCCCACCTAAACAAATTCACACTCACACACACGCACACACACACACACACAGACACACACACACACACACACACACAAACACACCTTAACTCATCATAGCTGTGCTAATAGCATTAGCCGAAACGCATCCACAACCAAACTGTTGCGTTTAAGTTCGCAGCTTCTTCGTTTTCCATGTTTCGGAAGGAATTCACAAGTTTGCCTTGTTTGAATCGTCTTTTATTTTCTTCTTCACAGCTCCGGGAATCAACATCGGTTAGCCATGGGACATGTACAGTACAGAGTGAGGGAAAAATTCCCGCCAGCACCGCTATACCAAAAAAAAAACACTGACGTAGAAGTTAACGTCAAGTTAGCTGAACAGTCGCGAAAAACTAAAACAAGTCCCAAACCTTGTCATAAAGTGCCATGCATTTCCTGAGAGTAGATACAAATACAACATATGTATACTAGAATGTAAACTCAAATAAAACTAATGAGATCACCTATTTCAACACCCCCTCTTGATCTCAACATCCAAAAAAAAACTTTGGACATTTGAATTTCCAAAGAACCACTTTTTGAATTTTTCTATTGTTACCTTTGTCATGAGTTTGTCAAGATGTCTGCCAACATGTCCTCTGATGGACAATAGATAAGATTTATTTAACCCTCACTGAGTGCTTCACGAATGAAATGATATTTTACATCAATGTGTTTTGACCTTTGTCTGTTTACAGGATTCTTACTCAGTGCGATGGCCCCCTGATTGTCTCCGTAGATTGTTGTGCAACTGTACATTTTGTTGTCCATACCGTTTAACAGTTGAGACAGGTACATGTTTTCTTGTGCGGTGGTGGCTCGGCCGATGTATTCAGCCTCACATGTTGACAGGGCCACTGTGGGCTGTTTCCTTGACTTCCATGCAATGGCTGGGCCTTGTTTTGTTAAACTGAAACAGTAGCCTGTAGTGCTACGTCTGTCTTCTACAGATGATGCCCAGTCTGAATCACTGTAAGCTATCAGGTTCAAATCCTCCTTATTTGTCTTGAAACTTAGTTCATAATCAGCTGTCCCCTTCAAAAACCTCAGAACATGTTTTGGAGCTACTAAGTTTTTTACTTTTGCCATTGCCAGATTCTGTGATAGTTTGCTCACTATCCAGCTGATATCAGGTCTGGTGCAAGTCATGGCATAAATAAGACTGCCTACAATCTCACGATATTCTTTGGGGTCGACAGGTTCACTTTGCTCATTTTCATCAGCTACAGGGATGCCCTCTAATTTTTGCTCACTTGGAGTAGATCTTGCTTTACATTCTGACATTCCAAATCTCTCTAGCATTTTTAGGATGTACTTTGTCTGGTTCATTTTGATTTCATCCCCCTTTTGTTCAAATTGTATGCCCAAAAAATATGATAGTTTCCCCAGGTCTTTCATTTTGAACTTGAATTTCATGTTCTGTTTAAATGTGCTGAGTGCATCATTGCTGCTTGCTGCAATAATTAAATCATCTACCCAAATTATTACAATGATTGTGTCACCATTTTCCGTCTGTTTTCTGTACACACAGTGGTCAGAGAGATTTCTCACAAAGTTGTCCTGTTCTAAATGGTCATTAAGGAGTTCATACCAGTTTCTTCCTGATTGTTTCAGGCCATAAAGAGATTTCTTTAATCTATACACTAGTTTCTCTCCTGTTTCTGACATCATTTCAAACCCTTCTGGTTGTTCCAAGAAAATCTCCTCATGTATAGGAGCATGTAAATATGCCGTCTTAACATCCATTTGATGGACAATGAGGTTATTTTGTACGGCTATCTGCATTAGTGCCCGCACTGATGTAATGTTAGCTGTCGGTGCAAAAGTTCCATAGTAGTCTATGGCTTCTGTTTGATTGTAACCCTTAGCTACATATCTGGCCTTAAATATTTGTCCTCCTTCAGCATTTTCTTTAAGGGCAAATACCCATTTTCCTCCAATTACTTTTCTCCCTTCAGGTAAAGTTGTCAGTTCAAATGTGTCATTCTATTTAATCGAGTCAATCTCTTCCCTCATGGCACAATTCCACCCGGGTGCCAGTGGTGACTTCAGTGCTTCACTATAATTCTGTGGGACTCCGCACACAGTCCTGTAACAGTAATCAATAGTTGTATGATTTTTATCATTGTTAATATAGTCTGTCTGATCATCCTCTAAATACCTTGGAACGACCCTTTTTCGTCTAGGATAGCGACTGGTTTGATTATATCTGGGTTTTATGTCTGACCTCGTCTCTTTTTCATTTTGGACATTTTCTGCTGTTTCTTCGTCATGTGACACATCTGCGTTAGTACTCTCATCCTCATTTTGTATATGGTTGTCTGTTTTATTTTCACTTTGTGACACAGCAATACTGGTTTCATCTGTAGATTCTGTGCCTTCATATCCCTGGATTTCTGTCTCATAATCATCAGTTTGTGTTTGTTGTTCAATTCTTCCCTTTTTGATCAATTTCACCAGTCTCTGTTTTGACACTTTTTCTGTAAGTGGATTATAGACCAGGTATGAAGGGCTTTTCTTACTGTATCCCACAAATATTCCTCTTTCACATCTGGGATCTAATTTCTTAGTGTCATGTTTGTATGCAGAACACTCAGTTCCGAATATCCACATTTTTGAGAGATTTGGCTTTCTCCCTGTTAACATGAAGTATGGGGTATTTTCGAGTCTGTCATTGTAACATCTATTTCGAATATGGGCAGCGGTCTGGACAGCATAAGGCCACAAAACCTTTGGTAATCCTTTTTCTATTAGCATACACCTTGCCATTTCAAAAAGGGTCCTCCATTATCTTTCTGCTGTCCCATTTTGATGGGGAGAGTATGGGGATGATGTTTCATGTCTTATGCCTTTCTCCCTTAGAAGAGATTGAAAAGCATTTCCTGTGAATTCAGTCCCGTTGTCTGACCTGATACATTTGACACGACCATACGCTGCACTGTCAGCAAGGAACTTCTCTGTTGCTAATGTAGCTTCACTCTTGTATTTGAGAAAATATACAAATACTGCCCCTGAATAATCATCTGTGAATGAAATGACATACTTATGCCCTTCTTGACCAGCTGGTTCAATCGGGCCTGATAAGTCAGCGTGTACCATTTTTAGGGGTGCATCAGCTTTTGCATCAGCTTGCCTGTTTCTGCTATTTGTGAATTTTCCCTCTGTGCATACGTTACAGTCTACCTTGGTCTGACCTGTAATCTTCATACCCTCGACTAAGTTTGGTCATTTTAATACATCTTTTACATTGCGGTGTCTCATAATCTCATGCCATGTTTTGACATCACAAGTTCAGTTTACTTTATCCCTGGACATCATGTCATTTACTGTATCATCATAAAGTTGTTGATAATTTACCGTTCTTATGTAGTAGAGTCTGTCACATTCCTCAATGCTGAAAATTGTTCCTTCTTTGGTTATGAATCTGTTCTCTCCTTCTTTGAATATCACGCTGGCTCCATCAGCTGTGGCTGCCTTCACCGATATGAAGTCCTGAGGATATGATGGGATGAATAAGGCTCCCCTTAAGGTTACCAGGACAGGTTTTCCTTCAATGTCCTGGAGTAACACTTCTGCATCACCTCTTTTTAGTGCCACTTTGTTTCTTCTGGTCCCGTCTGCTAGCTCCATGTAATGTTTGTTTGGGTTGAAAAACTCATCAAATCTTGTGAATTTGTCTTCTTGTGTTATGATGTGTGATGTAGCGCCACAGTCTACCATCAGTCCATTTTTTCTGATATTTTCCGGAGGGACTTTTTGACTGACCTTGAATACAAAAGTTTGCTCATCTTCCTTATCTTTGTCTTGGATGTCTGTGTTTTGTTTGACCGAGTCTTCTTTGGGCTTGGATTTTCTTCTGCATGTCTCATCGGTGTGGGTTGCGCTTCTGTGATAGCTGCACCATTTTGGCCCTGATTTTTGGTGACAAGCTTTTGACATATGGCCACGGTTTCCACATCCATAGCAGATCACGGTTGACATGTCCACTTTCATGACATTGTCTGATTTGGTTTTGCTGTCAAACTTTTCAGTCTCTTCATAACTTCTTAGTTTACTCTTGAACTGAATAAACGTCATTTCTTCACTGCTCTGAGTTACATGAATGACGAAGGGCTTGTATGGTTCTGGAAGCCCTTTCATAACCATAGCGATCATCAGCTCATCACTTATCACCTGTTTTGTGTTTCTCGGAGCGGTGACTGCCTTTTCTGCTCTGATAATGTAATCTGTTATTGTTTCGTCGGGTTCCTTCTTGAGTGAGCATAGTTCGCTGTACAGGGAAATAATTCTGGGCTTACCCTGGCTGGCGTAATGATCCCGTAATATTTTCAAAGCTTTTCGACCGTCATCTGCGGCTTCCCTCATTACCAATGATAGACTTTTATCATCGAGGAACTGGATAAGCTCAGCGTAGCATTCTGCATTTTTACCTGGGTCGGGCTCAACAGTTGAAAGAATTGTCTCTTTCAAACCTTCAAGTCGCATGTGTCCCAGAAACTTTACTTCCCAAAGCTCGTAGTTGTTTTCGTCTCCATCGGCAACCAAACGTTGCCATCTTCCTCCTTTTGTTCGTAGCCTGGGCCCATAACCTGTTGCGTTTAAGTTTGCAGCTTCTTCGTTTTCCATGTTTCGGAAGGAATTCACAAGTTTGCCTTGTTTGAATCGTCTTTTATTTTCTTCTTCACAGCTCCGGGAATCAACATCGGTTGGCCATGGGACATGTACAGTACAGAGTGAGGGAAAATTCCCGCCAGCAGCGCTATACCAAAAAAGAAAACACTGACGTAGAAGTTAACGTCAAGTTAGCTGAACAGTCGCGAAAAACTAAAACAAGTCCCAAACCTTGTCATAAAGTGCCATACATTTCCTGAGAGTAGATACAAATACCACATATGTATACTAGAATGTAAACTCAAATAAAACTAATGAGATCACCTATCTCAAATCAAACAAACATTAGCTCATCCACTCATGCACATGTGTGTGCCCAATGGTCCGGGAGCTCGAATCATCCGTCCGGGGGACCTATGTCCTAGAGAAGGCTCACATTGGCCAGTCTAAGGCGCCCTGCTGCCCCCAAACTTCCCCTCCTCTGCGTTTGAGAAGAGAAACATTACCTCCGCTCCTCCGCTCCTCTGCTTCTCCGCTTCACCGTTCCTCCGCTATGGGCCTTGTTAACCCTAACCCTAACCCTAACCCTAACCCTAACCCCCTGTCCGCGGCCCCCCCCCACCTAAACAAACTGTCACACACATATACACAAACGCACACACAAATACACAAAAACACACACACACACACACAAGAACACACAAACACACAAAAACACACACACACACACACCTTAAGTCATCATAGCTGTGCTGATAGCATTAGCCGAAACGCATCCACAACCAAACAAACATTAGCTCATCCACTCATTCACATGTATGTGCCCAGAGGTCTGGGAGCTCCGGGCATACGTCCGGGGCATCTATGTTCGGAGAAGGCACACATTGGCCGGTCTAAGGGATCCTGCTGCCCCCAAGCTTCCCCGCCTTTGAGAAGAGAAATATAATATCGCTCCTCTGCTCCTCCGCTTCTCAACACCTCCGCTCCTCCGCTATGGGCCCTGGTACTCCTGATCCTGCGAACTCAGGAGAATTGCGTGACGTGCTTCTGCTCTCCTCCACTCCTCCGCTTCTCCACTCCTCCGCCTTTCCGCTTTGGGCCCTGGAACTCCCGAACCGCTGGATATAAGGGAATCACGGGCCGGGCTTCTGCCCTGCTCTGCTCCTCAGCTCATCCGCTCGAGGCCTTGGTACTCCCTGTCCGCAACCCCCCCCACCTAAACAAACTCTCACACACACACACAGACACACACACACACCCAAACACACACACACATACACACAGACCTTAACTGATCATAGCTGTGCTAATAGCATTAGCCGAAACGCATCCACAACCAAACAAACATTAGCTCATCCACTCATTCACATGTGTGTGCCCAATGGTCCGGCAGCTCCAATCATACGACCGGAGGATCTATGTCTGGAGAATGCTAACATTAGCCCATCTAAGGGGTTCTGCTAGTCCCAAGCTTCCCTGCCTCTGAGAGAATAAACATCACCTCCGCTCCTCCGCTTCTCAGCTCCACTGCTCCTCTGCTTTGGGCCCTGGAATTCCCGAACCGCTGGACATAAGCGAATCACGGGCCGAGCTTCTGCCTTCCTCCGCTCCTCAGCTCATCCGCTCTTGGCCCTGGTACTCCCTGTCCGCGACACCCCCCCCCACCAAAAGAGCCTCTCACACACACACACACACACAAAGACACTCACACACACACACAGACACACACATACACACATACACACACTTTAAGTCTTCATAGCTGTGCTAATAGCATTAGCCAAAACGCATCCACAACCAAACAAACATTAGCTCATCCACTCATTCACATGTGTGTGCCCTGGTACTCCCTGTCCGCGACCCCCCCCCACCAAAAGAAACTATCACACACATACACAAAGACACTCACACACACACACACACAGACACGCATACACACCTTAAGTCATCATAGCTGTGCTAAAAGCATTAGCCGAAACGCATCCACAACCACAAACACTAGCTCATCCACTCATTCACATGTATGTGCCCAGAGGTCTGGGAGCTTCGGTCATACGTCTGGGGGAGCTATCTCCAGAGAAGGCTCACATTAGGCCGTCTAAGGGGTTCTTCTGCCCCCAAGCTTCCCCGCCTCTGAGAGAAGAAACATTACCTCCGCTCCTCTGCTCCTCCGCTTCTCAGCTCCACCGCTCCTCCGTTATTGGCCCTGGTACCGCCCCCCCACCTAAACACACTCACACACACACAAAAACACACAAACACACACAAAGACACTCACACACACACACACACACACACACACACACACACACACACACAAACGCACCTTAACTCATTATAGCTGTGCTAATAGCATTAGCCGAAATGCATCCACTACCAAACAAACATTAGCTCATCCACTCATTCACATGTGTGTGCCCAATGGTCCGGGAGCTCCAATCATACATCCGGGGGATCTATATCTGGAGAAGGCTCACAGTGGCCGGTCTAAGGCGTCCTACTGCACCCAAACTTCCCATCCTCTGCCTTTGAGAAGAGAAACATTACCTCCGCTCCTCCATTCCTCCGCTTCTCCGCTCCACCGCTCCTCCGCGATGGGTCCTGGTACCCCCCCCCCACCTAAACAAACTCTCACACATACACACACGAACAAACTCACACAGACACAAAAACAAACAAACACACACACACACACACACACACACACACACCTTAACTCATCATAGCTGTGCTAATAGCATTAGCCGAGACGCATCCACAACCAAACAAACATTAGCTCATCCACTCATTCACATGTGTGTGCCCAGTGGTCCGGGAGCTCCAATCATACGTTCGGGGGATCTATGTCCGGAGAATGCTCACGTTAGCCCGTCTAAGGGGTTCTGCTGCCCCCAAGCTGCTCCGCCTCTGAGAGAAGAAACATTACCTTCGCTCCTCTGCTCCTCCGCTTCTCAGCTCCACCGCTCCTCCGCTATGGGCCCTGGTACTCCCCCCCCCCCCCCCCCACCTAAACAAACTCTCACACAAAATCACTCACACACACACAAAAACACACAAACACACAAACACACATACACACACACCTTAACTCATCATAGCTGTGCTAATAGCATTAGCCGAAACGCATCCGCAACCAAACAAACATTCGCTCATACACTCATTCACATGTGTGTGCCCAATGGTAGTCCCTGTCCGCGACCCCCCCCCCCACCAAAAGAGCCTCTCACACACACACACACACACAAAGACACACACACAGACACAAACATACACACATACACACACCTTAAGTCTTCATAGCTGTGCTAATAGCTTTAGCCGAAACGCATCCACAACCAAACAAACATTAGCTCATCCACTCATTCACATGTGTGCGCCCTGGTACTCCGTGTCCGCCCCCCCCCCCCCCCCACCAAAACAAACTATCACACACATACACAAAGACACTCACACACACACACACACTGACACACATACACACATTAAGTCATCATAGCTGTGCTAACAGCATTAGCCGAAACGCATCCACAACCAAACAAACATTAGCTCATCCACTCATTCACATGTGTGCGCCCTGCTACTCCGTGTCCGCGACCCCCCCCCCCCCACCAAAACAAACTATCACACACATACACAAAGACACTCACACACACACACACTGACACACATACACACATTAAGTCATCATAGCTGTGATAATAGCATTAGCCGAAACGCAGCCACATTCAAACAAACATTAGCTCATCAACTCATTCACATGTATGTGCCCAATGGTCCGCTTCTCCGCTCCACCGCTCCTCCGCTATAGGCCCTGGTACTCCTGATCCGCCGGACTCAGGCTAATTATGGGACGTGCTTCTGCCCTCCATCCGCTTCACAGCTCATCCGCTCCAGGCCCAGCTACCCCCTGTCCGCGCCCCCCCCCACCTAAACAAACTGTCACACACATATACACAAACGCACAAACAAACACACACACACACACACACAAGAACACACAAACAAAGAAACACACAAACACACACACACACAAACACCTTAAGTCATCATAGCTGTGCTAATAGCATTAGCCGAAACGCATCCACTACCAAACAAACATTAGCTTATCCACTCATTCACATGTGTGTGCCCAATGGTCCGGGAGCTCCAATCATACATCCGGGGGATCTATATCTGGAGAAGGTTCACAGTGGCCGGTCTAAGGCGTCCTACTGCACCCAAACTTCCCATCCTCTGCCTTTGAGAAGAGAAAAATTACCTCCGCTCCTCCATTCCTCCCACACATACACACACACCTTAACTCATCATAGCTGTGCAAATAGCATTAGCCGAAACGCATCAACAACCAAACAAACATTAGCTCATCCACTCATTCACATGTGTGTGCCCAGGTACTCCCTGTCCGCGACCCCCCCCCCACCAAAACAAACTATCACACACATACACAAAGACACTCACACACACACACACACAGACACACATACACACCTTAAGTCATCATAGCTGTGCTAAAAGCATTAGCCGAAATGCATCCACAACCACACAAACATTAGCTTATCCACTCATTCACATGTATGTGACCAGAGGTCTGGGAGCTCCGGTCATACGTCTGGGGGAGCTATCTCCAGAGAAGGCTCACATTAGGCCGTCTAAGGGGTTCTTCTGCCCCCAAGCTTCCCCGCCTCTGAGAGAAGAAACATTACCTCCGCTCCTCTGCTCCTCCGCTTCTCAGCTCCACCGCTCCTCCGCTATTGGCCCTGGTACCCCCCCCCCCACCTAAACACACTCACACACACACAAAAAAAACACAAACACACACAAAGACACTCACACACACACACACACACACACACACACACACACACACACACACACACACACAAACGCACCTTAACTCATCATAGCTGTGCTAATAGCATTAGCCGAAACGCATCCACAACCAAACAAACATTAGCTCATCCACTCATTCACATGTGTGTGCCCAGTGGTCCGGGAGCTCCAATCATACGTTCGGGGGATCTATTTCCGGAGAATGCTCACATTAGCCCGTCTAAGGGGTTCTGCTGCCCCCAAGCTGCTCCGCCTCTGAGAGAAGAAACATTACCACCGCTCCTCTGCTCCTCCGCTTCTCAGCTCCACCGCTCCTCCGCTATGGGCCCTGGTACTCCCCCCCCACCCCCCCCTACCTAAACAAACTCTCACACAAAATCACTCACACACACACAAAAACACACAAACACACAAACACACATACACACACACCTTAACTCATCATAGCTGTGCTAATAGCATTAGCCGAAACGCATCCACAACCAAATAAACATTCGCTCATCCACTCATTCACATGTGTGTGCCCAATGGTACTCCCTGTCCGCGACCCCCCCCCCACCAAAAGAGCCTCTCACACACACACACACAAACAAAGACACTCACACACACACAGACACAGCCATACACACACCTTAAGTCTTCATAGCTGTGCTAATAGCTTTAGCCGAAACGCATCCACAACCAAACAAACATTAGCTCATCCACTCATTCACATGTGCTCGCTCTGGTACTCCGTGTCCGCCCCCCCACCAAAACAAACTATCACACACATACACAAAAACACTCACACACACACACACACTGACACACATACACACATTAAGTCAGCATAGCTGTGCTAATAGCATTAGCCGAAACGCATCCACAACCAAACAAACATTAGCTCATCCACTCATTCACATGTATGTGCCCAGAGGTCTGGGAGCTCCGGTCATACGTCTGGGGGAGCTATCTCCAGAGAAGACTCACATTAGGCCGTCTAAGGGGTTCTTCTGCCCCCAAGCTTCCCCACCTCTGAGAGAAGAAACATTACCTCCGCTCCTCTGCTCCTCCGCTTCTCAGCTCCACCGCTCCTCCGCTATTGGCCCTGGTACCCCCCCCCCCACCTAAACACACTTACACACACACAAAAACACATAAACACACACACGCGCACACACACACACACACACACACACACACACACAAACACACACACACACACACACACAAACACACCTTAACTCATCATAGCTGTGCTAATAGCATTAGCCGAAACGCATTCACTACCAAACAAACATTAGCTCATCCACTCATTCACATGTGTGTGCCCAATGGTCCGGGAGCTCCAATCATACATCCGGGGCATCTATATCTGGAGAAGGCTCACAGTGGCCGGTCTAAGGCTACCTACTGCACCCAAAATGCCTTTGAGAAGAGAAACATTACCTCCGCTCCTCCATTCCTCCGCTTCTCCGCTCCACCGCTCCTCCGCGATGGGCCCTGGTACCCCCCGCCCCACCTAAACAAACTCTCACACATACACACACGAACACACTCACAAAGACACAAAAACAAACAAACACGCACACACACACACCTTAACTCATCATAGCTGTGCTAATAGCATTAGCCGAAACACATCCACAACCAAACAAACATTAGCTCATCCACTCATTCACATGTGTGTGCCCAGTGGTCCGGGAGCTCCAATCATACGTTCGGGGGATCTATGTCCGGAGAATGCTCACATTAGCCCGTCTAAGGGGTTCTGCTGCCCCCAAGCTGCTCCGCCTCTGAGAGAAGAAACATTACCTTCGCTCCTCTGCTCCTCCGCTTCAAAGCTCCACCGCTCCTCCGCTATGGGCCCTGGTACTCCCCCCCCCCCCCCCCCCACCTAAACAAACTCTCACACAAAATCACTCACACACACACAAAAACACACAAACACACAAACACACATACACACACACCTTAACTCATCATAGCTGTGCTAATAGCATTAGCCGAAACGCATCCACAACCAAACAAACATTCGCTCATCCACTCATTCACATGTGTGTGCCCAATGGTACTCCCTGTCCGCGACCCCCCCCCCCCCACCAAAAGAGCCTCTCACACACACACACACACACAAAGACACTCACACACACACAGACACACACATACACACATACACACACCTTAAGTCTTCATAGCTGTGCTAATAGCTTTAGCCGAAACGCATCCACAACCAAACAAACATTAGCTCATCCACTCATTCACATGTGTGCGCCCTGGTACTCCGTGTCCCCCCCCCCCACCAAAACAAATTGTCACACACATACATAAAGACACTCACACACACACACACACTGACACACATACACACATTAAGTCAGCATAGCTGTGCTAATAGCATTAGCCGAAACGCATCCACAACCAAACAAACATTAGCTCATCTACTCATTCACATGTGTGCGCCCTGGTAGTCCGTGTCCGCGACCGCCCCCCCCCCCCCCCCACCAAAACAAACTATCACACACATACACAAAGACACTCACACACACACACACACACTGACACACATACACACATTAAGTCATCATAGTTGTGTTAATAGCATTAGCCGAAACGCATCCACAACCAAACAAACATTAGCTCATCCACTCATTCACATGTGTGTGCCCAATGGTCCGGGAGCTCCAATCATACGTCCGGGGGATCTATATCTGGAGAAGGCTCACAGTGGCCGGTCTAAGGCGTCCTACTGCACCCAAACTTCACATCCTCTGCCTTTAAGAAGAGAAAAATTACCTCCACTCCTCCATTCCTCCGCTTCTCCGCTCCACCGCTCCTCCGCGAAGGGCCCTGGTACCCCCCCCCCCACCTAAACAAACTCTCACACATACACACACGAACACACTCACACAGACACAAAAAAAACAAACACACACACACACACACACACCTTAATTCATCATAGATGTGCTAATAGCATTAGCCGAAACGCATCCACAACCAAACAAACATTAGCTCATCCACTCATTCACATGTGTGCTCCCAATGGTAATCCCTGTCCGCGACCCCCCCCTCCCCCACCAAAAGAGCCTTTCAAACACACAAACACACACACACACACACACAAAGACACACACACACACAGACACACATACACACCTTAAGTCATCATAGCTGTGCTAAAAGCATTAGCCGAAACGCATCCACAACCACACAAACATTAGCTCATCCACTCATTCACATGTATGTGCCCAGAGGTCTGGGAGCTCCGGTCATACGTCTGGGGGAGCTATCTCCAGAGAAGGCTCACATTAGGCCGTCTAAGGGGTTCTTCTGCCCCCAAGCTTCCCCGCCTCTGAGAGAAGAAACATTACCTCCGCTCCTATGCTCCTCCGCTTCTCCGCTTCTCAGCTCCACCGCTCCTCCGCTATTGGCCCTGGTACCCCCCCCCACCTAAACACACTCACACACACACAAAGACACACAAAAACACACAAACACACACAAAGACACACACACACACACACATACACACACACTCACACACACACACACACACCTTAACTCATCATAGCTGTGCTAATAGCATTAGCCGAAATGCATCCACTACCAAACAAACATTAGCTCATCCACTCATTCACATGTGTGTGCCCAATGGTCCGGGAGCTCCAATCATACATCCGGGGATCTATATCTGGAGAAGGCTCACAGTGGCCGGTCTAAGGCGTCCTACTGCACCCAAACTTCCCATCCTCTGCCTTTGAGAAGAGAAAAATTACCTAACCTCCTCCATTCCTCCGCTTCTCCGCTCCACCGCTCCTCCGTGATGGGCCCTGGTATCCCCCCCCCCCCACTTAAACAAACTCTCACACATACACACACGAACACACTCACACAGACACAAAAACAAACAAACACACACACTCACACACACACACACACACCTTAACTCATCATAGCTGTGCTAATAGCATTAGCCGAAACGCATCCACAACCAAACAAACATTAGCTCATCCACTCATTCACATGTGTGTGCCCAATGGTCCGCTTCTCCGCTCCACCGCTCCTCCGCTATAGGCCCTGGTACTCCCGATCCGCCGGACTCAGGAGAATTATGGGACGTGCTTCTGCGCTCCATCCGCTTCACAGCTCATCCGCTCCAGGCCCAGCTACCCCCTGTCCGCCCCCCCCCCCCCCACCGAAACAAACTGTCACACACATATACACAAACGCACACACAAACACACACACACACACACACACACACAAGAACACACAAACACACAAACACACACACACACACACACCTTAAGTCATCATAGCTGTGCTAATAGCTCCCAAGCTTCCCCGCCTCTGAGAGGAGAAACAATACCTCCGCTACTCCGCTCCTCCGCTTCTCAGCTCCACCGCTCCTCCGCTATGGGCCCTGGTACCCCCCCCCCCACCTAAACACACGCGCACACACACGCGCGCACACACACACACACACACACACAAACACACCTTAACTCATCATAGCTTTGCTAATAGCATTAGCCGAAATGCATCCACTACCAAACAAACATTAGCTCATCCACTCATTCACATGTGTGTGCCCAATGGTCCGGGAGCTCCAATCATACGTCCGGGGGATCTATATCTGGAGAAGGCTCACAGTGGCCGGTCTAAGGCGTCCTACTGCACCCAAACTTCACATCCTCTGCCTTTAAGAAGAGAAAAATTACCTCCACTCCTCCATTCCTCCGCTTCTCCGCTCCACCGCTCCTCCGCGAAGGGCCCTGGTACCCCCCCCCACCTAAACAAACTCTCACACATACACACACGAACACACTCACACAGACACAAAAAAAACAAACACACACACACACACACATACACACACACACACACACACACACACACACACACCTTAATTCATCATAGATGTGCTAATAGCATTAGCCGAAACGCATCCACAACCAAACAAACATTAGCTCATCCACTCATTCACATGTGTGCTCCCAATGGTAATCCCTGTCCGCGACCCCCCCCTCCCCCACCAAAAGAGCCTTTCAAACACACAAACACACACACACACACACACAAAGACACACACACACACAGACACACATACACACCTTAAGTCATCATAGCTGTGCTAAAAGCATTAGCCGAAATGCATCCACAACCACACAAACATTAGCTCATCCACTCATTCACATGTATGTGCCCAGAGGTCTGGGAGCTCCGGTCATACGTCTGGGGGAGCTATCTCCAGAGAAGGCTCACATTAGGCCGTCTAAGGGGTTCTTCTGCCCCCAAGCTTCCCCGCCTCTGAGAGAAGAAACATTACCTCCACTCCTATGCTCCTCCGCTTCTCCGCTTCTCAGCTCCACCGCTCCTCCGCTATTGGCCCTGGTACCCCCCCCCACCTAAACACACTCACACACACACAAAGACACACAAAAACACACAAACACACACAAAGACACACACACACACACACATACACACACACTCACACACACACACACACACCTTAACTCATCATAGCTGTGCTAATAGCATTAGCCGAAATGCATCCACTACCAAACAAACATTAGCTCATCCACTCATTCACATGTGTGTGCCCAATGGTCCGGGAGCTCCAATCATACATCCGGGGATCTATATCTGGAGAAGGCTCACAGTGGCCGGTCTAAGGCGTCCTACTGCACCCAAACTTCCCATCCTCTGCCTTTGAGAAGAGAAAAATTACCTAACCTCCTCCATTCCTCCGCTTCTCTGCTCCACCGCTCCTCCGTGATGGGCCCTGGTATCCCCCCCCCCCCACTTAAACAAACTCTCACACATACACACACGAACACACTCACACAGACACAAAAACAAACAAACACACACACTCACACACACACACACACACCTTAACTCATCATAGCTGTGCTAATAGCATTAGCCGAAACGCATCCACAACCAAACAAACATTAGCTCATCCACTCATTCACATGTGTGTGCCCAATGGTCCGCTTCTCCGCTCCACCGCTCCTCCGCTATAGGCCCTGGTACTCCCGATCCGCCGGACTCAGGAGAATTATGGGACGTGCTTCTGCGCTCCATCCGCTTCACAGCTCATCCGCTCCAGGCCCAGCTACCCCCTGTCCGCCCCCCCCCCCCCCCCCCACCGAAACAAACTGTCACACACATATACACAAACGCACACACAAACACACACACACACACACACACACACAAGAACACACAAACACACAAACACACACACACACACACACCTTAAGTCATCATAGCTGTGCTAATAGCTCCCAAGCTTCCCCGCCTCTGAGAGGAGAAACAATACCTCCGCTACTCCGCTCCTCCGCTTCTCAGCTCCACCGCTCCTCCGCTATGGGCCCTGGTACCCCCCCCCCCACCTAAACACACGCGCACACACACGCGCGCACACACACACACACACACACACAAACACACCTTAACTCATCATAGCTTTGCTAATAGCATTAGCCGAAATGCATCCACTACCAAACAAACATTAGCTCATCCACTCATTCACATGTGTGTGCCCAATGGTCCGGGAGCTCCAATCATACGTCCGGGGGATCTATATCTGGAGAAGGCTCACAGTGGCCGGTCTAAGGCGTCCTACTGCACCCAAACTTCACATCCTCTGCCTTTAAGAAGAGAAAAATTACCTCCACTCCTCCATTCCTCCGCTTCTCCGCTCCACCGCTCCTCCGCGAAGGGCCCTGGTACCCCCCCCCACCTAAACAAACTCTCACACATACACACACGAACACACTCACACAGACACAAAAAAAACAAACACACACACACACACACATACACACACACACACACACACACACACACACCTTAATTCATCATAGATGTGCTAATAGCATTAGCCGAAACGCATCCACAACCAAACAAACATTAGCTCATCCACTCATTCACATGTGTGCTCCCAATGGTAATCCCTGTCCGCGACCCCCCCCTCCCCCACCAAAAGAGCCTTTCAAACACACAAACACACACACACACACACACAAAGACACACACACACACAGACACACATACACACCTTAAGTCATCATAGCTGTGCTAAAAGCATTAGCCGAAATGCATCCACAACCACACAAACATTAGCTCATCCACTCATTCACATGTATGTGCCCAGAGGTCTGGGAGCTCCGGTCATACGTCTGGGGGAGCTATCTCCAGAGAAGGCTCACATTAGGCCGTCTAAGGGGTTCTTCTGCCCCCAAGCTTCCCCGCCTCTGAGAGAAGAAACATTACCTCCACTCCTATGCTCCTCCGCTTCTCCGCTTCTCAGCTCCACCGCTCCTCCGCTATTGGCCCTGGTACCCCCCCCCACCTAAACACACACACACACACACATACACACACACTCACACACACACACACACACACCTTAACTCATCATAGCTGTGCTAATAGCATTAGCCGAAATGCATCCACTACCAAACAAACATTAGCTCATCCACTCATTCACATGTGTGTGCCCAATGGTCCGGGAGCTCCAATCATACATCCGGGGATCTATATCTGGAGAAGGCTCACAGTGGCCGGTCTAAGGCGTCCTACTGCACCCAAACTTCCCATCCTCTGCCTTTGAGAAGAGAAAAATTACCTAACCTCCTCCATTCCTCCGCTTCTCCGCTCCACCGCTCCTCCGTGATGGGCCCTGGTATCCCCCCCCCCCACTTAAACAAACTCTCACACATACACACACGAACACACTCACAAAGACACAAAAACAAACAAACACACACACTCACACACACACACACACACCTTAACTCATCATAGCTGTGCTAATAGCATTAGCCGAAACGCATCCACAACCAAACAAACATTAGCTCATCCACTCATTCACATGTGTGTGCCCAGTGGTCCGGGAGCTCCAATCATACGTTCGGGGGATCTATGTCCGAAGAATGCTCACATTAGCCCGTCTAAGGGGTTCTGCTGCCCCCAAGCTGCTCCGCCTCTGAGAGAAGAAACATTACCTCCGCTCCTCTGCTCCTCCGCTTCTCAGCTCCACCGCTCCTCGGCTATGGGCCCTGGTACTCCCCCCCCCCCCCCTACCTAAACAAACTCTCACACAAAATCACTCACACACACACAAAAACACACAAACACACATACACACACATCTTAACTCATCAGAGCTGTGCTAATACCATTAGCCGAAACGCATCCACAACCAAACAAACATTCGCTCATCCACTCATTCACATGTGTGTGCCCAATGGTACTCCCTGTCCGCGACCCCCCCCCCCCCCACCAAAAGAGCCTCTCACACACACATACAGACACAGACACTCACACACACACAGACACACACATACACACATACACACACCTTAAGTCTTCATAGCTGTGCTAATAGCTTTAGCCGAAACGCATCCACAACCAAACAAACATTAGCTCATCCACTCATTCACATGTGTGTGCCCAATGGTCCTCTTCTCCGCTCCACCGCTCCTCCGCTATAGGCCCTGGTACTCCCGATCCGCTGGACTCAGGAGAATTATGGGACGTGCTTCTGCCCTCCATCCGCTTCACAGCTCATCCGCTCCAGGCCCAGCTACCCCCTGTCCGCGCCCCCCCCCCCCACACACACAAACACACACACACACACACACACACAAGAACACACAAACACACAAACACACACACACAAACACACCTTAAGTCATCATAGCTGTGCTAATAGCTCCCAAGCTTCCCCGCCTCTGAGAGGAGAAACAATACCTCCGCTACTACGCTCCTCCGCTTCTCAGCTCCACCGCTCCTCCGCTATGGGCCCTGGTACCCCCCCCCCCCACCTAAACACACGCGCACACACACGCGCGCACACACACACACACACACACACAAACACACCTTAACTCATCATAGCTTTGCTAATAGCATTAGCCGAAATGCATCCACTACCAAACAAACATTAGCTCATCCACTCATTCACATGTGTGTGCCCAATGGTCCGGGAGCTCCAATCATACGTCCGGGGGATCTATATCTGGAGAAGGCTCACAGTGGCCGGTCTAAGGCGTCCTACTGCACCCAAACTTCACATCCTCTGCCTTTAAGAAGAGAAAAATTACCTCCACTCCTCCATTCCTCCGCTTCTCCGCTCCACCGCTCCTCCGCGAAGGGCCCTGGTACCCCCCCCCACCTAAACAAACTCTCACACATACACACACGAACACACTCACACAGACACAAAAAAAACAAACACACACACACACACACATACACACACACACACACACACACACACACACCTTAATTCATCATAGATGTGCTAATAGCATTAGCCGAAACGCATCCACAACCAAACAAACATTAGCTCATCCACTCATTCACATGTGTGCTCCCAATGGTAATCCCTGTCCGCGACCCCCCCCTCCCCCACCAAAAGAGCCTTTCAAACACACAAACACACACACACACACACACAAAGACACACACACACACAGACACACATACACACCTTAAGTCATCATAGCTGTGCTAAAAGCATTAGCCGAAATGCATCCACAACCACACAAACATTAGCTCATCCACTCATTCACATGTATGTGCCCAGAGGTCTGGGAGCTCCGGTCATACGTCTGGGGGAGCTATCTCCAGAGAAGGCTCACATTAGGCCGTCTAAGGGGTTCTTCTGCCCCCAAGCTTCCCCGCCTCTGAGAGAAGAAACATTACCTCCACTCCTATGCTCCTCCGCTTCTCCGCTTCTCAGCTCCACCGCTCCTCCGCTATTGGCCCTGGTACCCCCCCCCACCTAAACACACTCACACACACACAAAGACACACAAAAACACACAAACACACACAAAGACACACACACACACACACATACACACACACTCACACACACACACACACACCTTAACTCATCATAGCTGTGCTAATAGCATTAGCCGAAATGCATCCACTACCAAACAAACATTAGCTCATCCACTCATTCACATGTGTGTGCCCAATGGTCCGGGAGCTCCAATCATACATCCGGGGATCTATATCTGGAGAAGGCTCACAGTGGCCGGTCTAAGGCGTCCTACTGCACCCAAACTTCCCATCCTCTGCCTTTGAGAAGAGAAAAATTACCTAACCTCCTCCATTCCTCCGCTTCTCCGCTCCACCGCTCCTCCGTGATGGGCCCTGGTATCCCCCCCCCCCCACTTAAACAAACTCTCACACATACACACACGAACACACTCACACAGACACAAAAACAAACAAACACACACACTCACACACACACACACACACCTTAACTCATCATAGCTGTGCTAATAGCATTAGCCGAAACGCATCCACAACCAAACAAACATTAGCTCATCCACTCATTCACATGTGTGTGCCCAATGGTCCGCTTCTCCGCTCCACCGCTCCTCCGCTATAGGCCCTGGTACTCCCGATCCGCCGGACTCAGGAGAATTATGGGACGTGCTTCTGCGCTCCATCCGCTTCACAGCTCATCCGCTCCAGGCCCAGCTACCCCCTGTCCGCCCCCCCCCCCCCCCCCCCCACCGAAACAAACTGTCACACACATATACACAAACGCACACACAAACACACACACACACACACACACACACAAGAACACACAAACACACAAACACACACACACACACACACCTTAAGTCATCATAGCTGTGCTAATAGCTCCCAAGCTTCCCCGCCTCTGAGAGGAGAAACAATACCTCCGCTACTCCGCTCCTCCGCTTCTCAGCTCCACCGCTCCTCCGCTATGGGCCCTGGTACCCCCCCCCCCACCTAAACACACGCGCACACACACGCGCGCACACACACACACACACACACACAAACACACCTTAACTCATCATAGCTTTGCTAATAGCATTAGCCGAAATGCATCCACTACCAAACAAACATTAGCTCATCCACTCATTCACATGTGTGTGCCCAATGGTCCGGGAGCTCCAATCATACGTCCGGGGGATCTATATCTGGAGAAGGCTCACAGTGGCCGGTCTAAGGCGTCCTACTGCACCCAAACTTCACATCCTCTGCCTTTAAGAAGAGAAAAATTACCTCCACTCCTCCATTCCTCCGCTTCTCCGCTCCACCGCTCCTCCGCGAAGGGCCCTGGTACCCCCCCCCACCTAAACAAACTCTCACACATACACACACGAACACACTCACACAGACACAAAAAAAACAAACACACACACACACACACATACACACACACACACACACACACACACACACCTTAATTCATCATAGATGTGCTAATAGCATTAGCCGAAACGCATCCACAACCAAACAAACATTAGCTCATCCACTCATTCACATGTGTGCTCCCAATGGTAATCCCTGTCCGCGACCCCCCCCTCCCCCACCAAAAGAGCCTTTCAAACACACAAACACACACACACACACACACAAAGACACACACACACACAGACACACATACACACCTTAAGTCATCATAGCTGTGCTAAAAGCATTAGCCGAAATGCATCCACAACCACACAAACATTAGCTCATCCACTCATTCACATGTATGTGCCCAGAGGTCTGGGAGCTCCGGTCATACGTCTGGGGGAGCTATCTCCAGAGAAGGCTCACATTAGGCCGTCTAAGGGGTTCTTCTGCCCCCAAGCTTCCCCGCCTCTGAGAGAAGAAACATTACCTCCACTCCTATGCTCCTCCGCTTCTCCGCTTCTCAGCTCCACCGCTCCTCCGCTATTGGCCCTGGTACCCCCCCCCCACCTAAACACACACACACACACACATACACACACACTCACACACACACACACACACACCTTAACTCATCATAGCTGTGCTAATAGCATTAGCCGAAATGCATCCACTACCAAACAAACATTAGCTCATCCACTCATTCACATGTGTGTGCCCAATGGTCCGGGAGCTCCAATCATACATCCGGGGATCTATATCTGGAGAAGGCTCACAGTGGCCGGTCTAAGGCGTCCTACTGCACCCAAACTTCCCATCCTCTGCCTTTGAGAAGAGAAAAATTACCTAACCTCCTCCATTCCTCCGCTTCTCCGCTCCACCGCTCCTCCGTGATGGGCCCTGGTATCCCCCCCCCCCACTTAAACAAACTCTCACACATACACACACGAACACACTCACAAAGACACAAAAACAAACAAACACACACACTCACACACACACACACACACCTTAACTCATCATAGCTGTGCTAATAGCATTAGCCGAAACGCATCCACAACCAAACAAACATTAGCTCATCCACTCATTCACATGTGTGTGCCCAGTGGTCCGGGAGCTCCAATCATACGTTCGGGGGATCTATGTCCGAAGAATGCTCACATTAGCCCGTCTAAGGGGTTCTGCTGCCCCCAAGCTGCTCCGCCTCTGAGAGAAGAAACATTACCTCCGCTCCTCTGCTCCTCCGCTTCTCAGCTCCACCGCTCCTCGGCTATGGGCCCTGGTACTCCCCCCCCCCCCCCTACCTAAACAAACTCTCACACAAAATCACTCACACACACACAAAAACACACAAACACACATACACACACATCTTAACTCATCAGAGCTGTGCTAATACCATTAGCCGAAACGCATCCACAACCAAACAAACATTCGCTCATCCACTCATTCACATGTGTGTGCCCAATGGTACTCCCTGTCCGCGACCCCCCCCCCCCCACCAAAAGAGCCTCTCACACACACATACAGACACAGACACTCACACACACACAGACACACACATACACACATACACACACCTTAAGTCTTCATAGCTGTGCTAATAGCTTTAGCCGAAACGCATCCACAACCAAACAAACATTAGCTCATCCACTCATTCACATGTGTGTGCCCAATGGTCCTCTTCTCCGCTCCACCGCTCCTCCGCTATAGGCCCTGGTACTCCCGATCCGCTGGACTCAGGAGAATTATGGGACGTGCTTCTGCCCTCCATCCGCTTCACAGCTCATCCGCTCCAGGCCCAGCTACCCCCTGTCCGCGCCCCCCCCCCCACACACACAAACACACACACACACACACACACACAAGAACACACAAACACACAAACACACACACACAAACACACCTTAAGTCATCATAGCTGTGCTAATAGCTCCCAAGCTTCCCCGCCTCTGAGAGGAGAAACAATACCTCCGCTACTACGCTCCTCCGCTTCTCAGCTCCACCGCTCCTCCGCTATGGGCCCTGGTACCCCCCCCCCACCTAAACACACTCACACACACACAAAAACACACAAACACACACACGCGCACACACACACACACACACACACACACAAACACACCTTAACTCATCATAGCTGTGCTAATAGCATTAGCCGAAATGCATCCACTACCAAACAAACATTAGCTCATCCACTCATTCACATGTGTGTGCCCAATGGTCCGGGAGCTCCAATCATACGTCCGGGGGATCTATATCTGGAGAAGGCTCACAGTGGCCGGTCTAAGGCGTCCTACTGCCCCCAAACTTCCCATCCTCTGCCTTTGAGAAAAGAAAAATTACCTCCACTCCTCCATTCCTCTGCTTCTCCGCTCCACTGCTCCTCCGCGAAGGGCCCTGGTACCCCCCCCCCCCACCTAAACAAACTCTCACACATACACACACGAACACACTCACACAGACACAAAAAACAAACACACACACACACACACACACACACACACACACCTTAATTCATCATAGATGTGCTAATAGCATTAGCCGAAACGCATCCACAACCAAACAAACACTAGCTCATCCACTCATTCACATGTGTTTGCCCAATGGTAATCCCTGTCCGCGACCCCCCCTCCCCCACCAAAAGAGCCTTTCACACACACACACACACACACACACACAAAGACACTCACACACACACAGACACACACATACACACATACACACATTAAGTCATCATAGCTGTGCTAATAGCATTAGCCGAAATGCATCCACAACCAAACAAACATTAGCTCATCCAGTCATTCACATGTGTGTGCCCAATGGTCCGCTTCTCCGCTCCTCTGCTCCTCCGCCCTCCGCAACCGCCAGACATAAGCGAATCAGGCTCCAGGCCCTGGTACTCCCAATCCCCGGGACTTACGCGAATTGTCGGCCGGGCTTCCGCTCACCTCCGCTCCTCCGCTCCACCGCTCATCCGCTCCGGGCCCTAGTACTCCTGAACTGCTGCACATCATTAAATCACGCTACAGGCCCTGGTACTCCCTGTCTCAGGGATTTAGGCATATTGTGGTCCATCATTCCGCTCTTCTCCGCTCCTCCGCTCCTCCGCTCCTCCGCTCCTCCGCTCCTCCGCTCCTCCGCTCCACCGCTCCACCGCTTCTCCGTTCTTCCGCTCATCCGCTCCGCCGCTCATCCGCTCCGTGCCGTAGTAGTCCAGAACTGCTGGACATAAGCGAAT
>NW_028233998.1:272500-277500 GCF_037954325.1 Fistularia commersonii
AACGAAAAAAAAAATTGCAAGGGGAATAAACCATGTTATTTGGTCTGCGGTTTACAAGGAATTTCAGACATCAAACTGTATGTTTTTTGGTTTTTGGATTTTTCCATAAGTTTTAAGGATTTTTTTTTTTTTAATTATTCAAAATCGTTTATGAAGAAATTAAAATTTGGGGAACATTGCTGCATTCTGTTTTTGTGAACGAAGAACTTGGCCAGGCCAGGAGATCTGTGAGTTACCCCTCAATACCGGCTGGGTCTTTTACGGAGGAATAATATGTGTGGCACGTCTCTTGCTTTGCAGAACTGGAAGAAGTTTATTATGCTAGACAAAAAAAGAAATTGAAAGGAAATAATTAAATAAATAGATAGACAAATGAAATTAAAAACGAAAAAAAAAATTAGGAGAAACATTACTTCCGCTCCTCCAATCTTCTGTTTCTCAGCTCCACCGCTCCTCCGCTATTGGCCCTGGTACCCCCGATCCTCCGAACTCAGGCGAATTGCGTGACGTGCTTCTGCTATTCTCCGCTCGTCCGCTTTTCCGCTTTGGGGCTTGGAACCCCTGAACCGCTGGACATAAGCGAATCACGGGCAGGATTTCTGCCCTCCTCCGCTCCTCCACTCATCCGGTACAGGCCCTGGTACTCCATGTCCGCGACCCCCTCCACCTTAACAAACTGTCACAAACACACACACACACACACACACACACATATACACACGCACACAAACACACTTACACACACCTTAACTCATCATAGCTGTGCTAATAGCATTAGCCAAAACACATCCACAAGCACACAAACATGATCTCATCCACTCATTCACATGTGTGTGCCCAGAGGTCCGGGAGCTCCATGTTGTAAATGGGCGGTACTTTTACCTATAGGTGGCGCTACTGCTATATCAGTGTGTTACGTCTGTGTGTTTTTGCGTCTTAACAAAGGAAGAAGAATGTTACGTGTTTTTTTCTTTCATGCTGCCTGCAATAAAGTTCGTTCTTAAAATACAATAGGTTATGGGCCCAGAGTGTCTCTAAAAGGCTGGATTACACTGAATATTTTGTGTGATAGTGAACAGTATTGTGGGAACTCACAATGGAGGACAAGCTGTTTATCGACAAGCTGAGCGGACCGGAGAATTGGGCAACGTGGAAGTTTCAAATGGAACATCTGCTAAAGGCTAAAGGACTGTGGCGAATGCTAACAGAGGAAGACACATTAGCCCCAGATGCTAACGCAGCAGCACAGGGTGAGTTCACGAAACAGAGAGAGAAAGCGTTCTCTGTGTTAGTGCTCAATGTAAGTTCATCCCTGTTGTACCTGATTACAAACTGTAAGACTCCCAAAGAAGTGTGGACTACACTGAAAGATATTTTTGAAAGAGACACGCTGGCAAATAAACTATTTCTGAAGAAGAAATATTTCAGGTGCGAAATGAAGGAAGGAGATGGTTTGACTGAGCACCTCAAACAAATGAAAGAACTGACTGACCAGTTATCAGCAATAGGAGCTGTAATTGAAGAGGAAGACCAAATTGTAACATTGTTGGGAAGTTTACCACCAAGTTACGCTACAGTTGTCACTGCACTGGAAACAAAGATTGACAACCTGACACTCAAATTTGTTCAACAAGCGTTAATCGATGAGGAACAAAAGCGAGTGAATGCTAATGATTACAGTGGTGGTCCTTCAGGTGGTGCAGCAGCAATGTCATCACAGGTGTGTGGCAATCTGCAGGATCGCTCCAAAGCAGTGGGAGCAGGACAAAGCACATGGAGATGCTATAAATGTGGGAAGGAAGGCCACATTAAACGTGACTGTCCAAGCTGGAAAAACAAATCAAAAAAGAAAATCCACAAAGCTAAAAATGTGGTGTGTGAGGATGAGGATGGTTCATCTGAAAGTGCCTTTGTAGCTAGAAGGGAAAGCTCAGAAAAACCACATCAGTTTGAGTGGTTAATTGATTCTGGAGCATCAAAGCACATGACATGCGAGCAAGGAATTCTTAAGGAATACCAGCAGTTCTCAAAAGAACAGTCAGTGAAGCTCGGTGACGGCAGGGTGGTTGATGCCCTGGGAATTGGAAATGTCAACATGACAATGACCTTCAAGTCAAGCAAGGTAAAAAATGCTACGATGTATGATGTGCTGTATGTTCCAAAACTTTCTGGGAATTTATTCTCAGTGGGAGCTGCCACCAAAAAGGGAAATACGGTTCAGTTTAAGAGGTCCTGCTGCTACATTCGTGGAAAAGATGGAACTCTTAAAGGAATGGGAACACGAAGAGCTGATGGACTATATCAGCTAGATGTGAAAGGAAATGAATCAGTCACTCACAGTGCATCAGTAGCTGCTATCTTGTGGCACCGGCGCCTCGGTCACACTACCAAGCTGAAGGAACTAAAAGGTCTGGTGAACGGAGTGGACTTCTCTGCAGACAAAGAAGTTCCCTTCTGTGAAGGATGTGTGGAGGGCAAGCTGGCTAAAAAGCCATTCAAGTCGATTGGAGAAATACGTTCCGAGCGCAAGATGCAGTTAATTCATCGTGATGTCTGTGGTCCCATGCAAACTGAATCTATAAGTGGATCCAAATATTTTGTGACTTTCACAGACGATTACTCAAGATGCTCCAAGGTATACTTCATGAAACAGAAGAATGAAGTGCTGTGTAAATTCAAGGAATTTGAGAAGACATTCACAAATGAGTGTGGACTAAGCATCCAGAGGCTGAGAACAGACAATGGTGGTGAGTACACCTCAAGGGAGTTTCAAGAATATTTGAAGGTTCAAGGCATCCACCATGAAATGACTGGACCTCACTCACCACAGCAAAACGGAGTTGCTGAAAGAAAAAATAGAACACTCGTTGAAGCAGCAAGGAGCATGTTGTCTCATGCTAAGTTACCAAAGATGTTCTGGGCAGAGGCTGTTGCCACAGCAGCTTACATACAGAACAGGCTGCCTACTTCTGTCCCGAAGGGAGAGACACCGTACCAGAGATGGTGTGGGAAAAAACCTAATGTGGGTCACATGAAGGTGTTTGGCTGTATTGCCTATGCACTTGTCCCAGATGAAGAGAGAAAGAAGCTGGACAAAAAGACTGTGAAGCCGCGCTTCGTGGGATATGCAAACAATGCCAGAGGCTATCGCCTGTACGATGAAGAGAAGAGGAGGATTCTGATCCGTCGAGATGTCGTCTTTGATGAATCCAACTTTAACTTGAAGCAGGAACCGAAAGTACACTGCACAGACACCGAGATAACTATGAAAATAGATGAGAGTGAAACAAAACATGACGAAGTCACTGTTGAGAGCACTGTCAGAAAAAATGACAGAATCAGAAAGCCTCCAATAAGATTTGGATATGATGAGTTTGCTGATGTAGTGACTGTTGATCATTATGCAAACATGTGTTGCGTGACAGAGCCACTCTCACTAAAAGAGGCAATGGAGAGTCCTCATGCAAAAGACTGGCAGGAGGCAGCTGACTTGGAATATGAGTCACTGCTGGAAAACGAGACATGGGACTTAGTCGACTTGCCAAGAGACAGAAAGGCAGTAGGATCCAGATGGGTGTTCAAAGTCAAGCATCGCAGTGATGGAAGAGTGGAACGATACAAGTGTAGACTCGTTGCACAGGGCTACACACAGTTGTATGGCGCTGACTATGATGAAACGTTTTCACCAGTGGTACGATTGAGCTCTATTCGTACATTACTGTCCTTTGCTGTTCAAAAGGGTCTACATGTCCACCAGATGGATGTTGTAACTGCATTCCTCAATGGACACCTGGAAGAAGAAATATACATGGAGCAACCTGAGGGCTTCATCAAAACAGGGCAGGAACATCTGGTATGCAAACTAAAAAAATCAATCTATGGACTGAGACAGTCTCCTCGCTGTTGGAACAAGGCTTTTACGGAGTTCATGATGGAAATTGGATTCAAACAGAGCACATCAGACCCCTGCGTGTTTGTGAGATCAAGACAAGAGCTTGAAATACTAGCAGTTTACGTGGATGATTTGATCCTGATTACAGAGTCCACTGAGAGCATGGACGAGCTCAAAGCAGCTCTCAAGGAGTGCTACAAGATGAAAGACATGGGTGAGCTGTCCTACATCCCAGGCATCTCTGTCATCCAAGATAAAGAAAAGAATCGTATCATTCTTCAGCAGAAGCATTACATTGAAGCCATACTTCGGAAGTATGGAATGGATAATGCAAATCCTGTGGCAACTCCTGCAGATGCCAACGTCAGGCTAAAAAGGAGTGATGGTGTCAGTATGTCAGTGCACCAGCATACCTATCAGTCAATGGTTGGAAGTCTGCTGTATGCTGCCATGGCGACAAGACCGGACATAGCTCAAGCTGTGAGTGCTGTGTCGAAGTTCAATGCAAATCCAGATGCTTCACATCTGACTGCTGTAAAGAGGATACTTCGATACTTGAAAGGGACATTAAATCTTGCTCTGAAATATGAGAGCTCAGACTCCGGAGCTTTAATCGGATACTCGGATGCTGACCGGGCTGGAGATCAAGATGATCGCCGGTCAACAACAGGCGACATCTTCCTTCTGAGTGGAGGAGCAGTAAGCTGGCTCAGCAAGAAACAATCAACAGTAGCACTTTCAACAGCAGAAGCTGAATACATCTCACTCAGTCAAGCAGCTCAAGAAGGAATCTGGCTGAAACGACTACTGTGTGATCTCGGTGTAGAGTCTGTGTCCACAGTGATCCTTGAAGATAACCAAGGAGCCATCGCAATTGCAAAGAATCCTGTAAATCACTCCAGGACCAAACACATAGACATTCGCTACCACTATATCCGTGAATGTGTGCAGAATGGACAAATTGAACTGCAATATTGTCCAACAAATGATATGAAAGCGGATATCTTTACCAAGCCACTCGGTAGACAGAGATTTGAATATCTCAGGGGCGAGATCGGACTCTTTTTTGTTTAAAAATGCTTGACAGGTGTACGAAGAACGCTGCCGA